>NW_005843053.1:221006-245346 GCF_000455745.1 Alligator sinensis
TACTCCAACTGCGGTCTGACCAGTGCCCGATAGAGGGGAAGTATCACCTCCTTGGTTCTGTTCGTCATGCATCTGCTGATGCACGATAAAGTGCCATTGGCTTTTCTGATGGCTTCGTCACACTGCCGACTCATGTTCATCTTGGAGTCCACTAGGACTCCAAGATCCCTTTCCGCTTCCATGCCTCCAAGCAGGTTATTCCTAGGCTGCCAGCCAACCAGTTTGAAATGCATCACTGGTTGCTGGGCAGACTGCAGTCTCTAGCCCACTAGAGAGCTCAAGCCTCTCACCCAGGTATGTGATGCCAGTCACGTACGTAGAGGGAGCAGGTTGTTCCCCTCCCTCAGGAATGTATCTAGCTCAGGTTACCTAAAGAGATAGGGTAAGCTGTGTACCCTCTGCAGGGCCCATACAAACCAAATTGTCACAGAGCATAGTTTTTGGGGAAAAAGAAGTGGCCTTCTGCCACACTAAATCTGCATTTCACCACCTGGGTGAGCTCTGTTGACATGCCCCCTGTCCCATTCCCTTCCTCCTTCAGCCAGCTCCCAGGACCCAACATGTGGGCATGTTGTTTTTCTTACACAATGAGCTATATATCTTACAACAATACTATATTGTTTGGAAAATGCTTGCCTAAGCGTCTTGCAATGTTACTTTTAACATACCATTCTGCCTTGTGGTTAGCAGCTTGCTAGGCCACAGGTTATAGCCTTTTATTCAGTTGCAAATCCAGTGCTCCCCAAGATCCAAATACTGTCATGCTAACAATTTCTTTATCTATAATTTGTTAAAATAATATCTTCTGAAAGATTGTGTATGCAGTCCTCAACAGCTCACCAGAACTCATTAAGTGTCCCATCAGCCAAAATAATTGCCTATCCCTGCCCTAGAGCTAAGCGGCCTGGACATAGCCTCACTGTAGGTACCTTACCCCTCTGCAGTGAGGCAAGTGCAGGCATGAGAGAGGAGTGTTTCAAAATGCTTTACAATAACTTATACATTTTTAAAAAGTAAAAACACTATTACCATAAAATGCAGCACTTCAGATTATTTGTTGTAGACTTTTAGCTGTGACAGAATTTGTGCAGAACCAGAATTGTAAGACGTAAATAGCTAGGCTAATGTCAGGTCGACACTAACTAGCGCTGTACATTCTGCAGTGCAGTGCAGATGGAATCTAGCTTCTGTGTGTTTAAACTTCAGCAGGCCGCGTACAGCTCAGAAATGTGGTTGAAGTGCTGTTCTGTCTCATCAGTGCAGCAAGACTGAACTTCGTTTCTGCACCATTGAGGGCACTATTATGTTATAATCCCTGGAGTTAGTTGCTGGTATTATACAGACAAGATCTACCAGCATTAGACAGCTAGCAGTTATACATGGTGTAAAATAAGTAAGACTCGTCACTTTTAAAGGACAGCTTGCCATGAATTTATCGTCAGCTAAAGAAATTCCAAATTCAAACAGCCTGAATTATAAATGTATAGTAATAATTGTGTACAGGCTCCCTTAGTTTTTGGTTCTATTGCTTTAGGTATAGTGTCACAGGGCTGTTCAGCTGGCAGCCTGTGGGCTCCAATTTGCAGCCTGTTGGCTCCTGCTGCCTTTAGATCCTCAGCTCCCCAGTCTTTCCCCATAGGTCTGGGTGCCACTCCCTACTGTTGTTGCTGCCTCCCTGTATTGTCTGTTCCTGCTACTGCTGTTGCTGCTTGCTCCACACCCTAGGGCTATTGGAAGCTCCAAGCTCTGTCTCCCTCTCTGAGCTTCAACTTTCTTCCATGCTCATGGGGGTGGGGCAGTGTGGCTTGCAGCTATTTACAAGTTGAATAGCCCTGCTGTAACATGCGTGTTTATAATGTGACTTTTGTGTGCCAATTCCATAGATTCAAAGTCGATAATAGTGTGAAAGAGAAGCAAAACCAAAGTTCTGTTTCACAAAGCACTGATGAAAGATTCCAGAGGGAGTCTTCAAACAGTACCAAAACCACCAATGATTCTTCAATCCTATCTGGGAAGCGTGGGAAGATAACTATACAATTTAAGCATAAAGACACTAAACATGAAAAAAATGCCTGTGATTCTGGTGTGGTCCCTGATAGCAACAAAAGCTGTAACAAAGACCGGCACTTTGAGGGAAGAGGAGAGAGAAAGATACGGCCTAGTTTTGCTGTCCAAAAGGACAAGCTAACGAAGAAGAAGAAGAAAGAGAAAGCTGAGCTCAACAAACTGAAGGCTAGAGTTGAGCAGACTATGTTGGAAAAGTTCACGACTGCTACATGCCAGCCGCATCTACTAAGAAAGAAGTCTCACAGCTCAAAAAAATGCAGTGATGATTTCAGAATTCCAAAAAAGTCTTCTACCTTTCCAGAGACTAAGGTTGATGGCCCCCCCAGTAATGCATCGGGCTCATCCTTTACGATATGTAAGGAAGAAAGTCTAGGAAGCTGCAAAGAATTATCTAACAAAAATCATAATGCCATTAAATATAAACCATCATGTTATTCAACTGAAATACCTAAACGATGGGAATATCATAAGCAGACAAAACAGCAGGCTGAGTCCAACAAAACTGCTGGTACTTCAAAGACTGAAAAAAGGAACCTTGAAGTTAAACCATTACATTTAAAACAGGTGAAGTAAAAAGACTCTGGCTATTTTAGTAGTAAATAAATGCTTGTTTTATGGTAGTTTCAGCTTTATATCTGAATTCAAGTTGGTCTGGCCACAATTAAGATGAATTTGAGCCTGATTTAATCCATGGGATTCTCAGCTGAATTTGCACAAACTGAAATAAACACAGTGGTGGTATACATCAGGGTTGAACTATAGTTGTAGATCGGCTTCAGGACATCTTGTTACACTTCTGGCGACTTGTAACCCTAAATTGATTAAAAGGTTTTAATGTTTCTAAAAAGGCTTTTTAAATGTAAATGTTTGTCTCCTGCACTCTGATCTCATTAAACCAGTAGTCTTTTTGTAATACTATTGCAATACATAGTCTTTTTGTAATGCTATTGCAAAACTAGAATACATGAATACTAATTTTCTCACCAAGTCAGAAAAAAAAATATTTTTTTTAGTTATCTATTTGATTTGTTAAATTCAGAATCAGTAAGTTCTCTAAAAGTTTTGTATTTCTACCTTTATTTCTCTCTACAGAGCTTTGAAGTTCCATGTTCTTCTGCCTCCCCTGAAGCCAGTCAGAATTCAGAGACAGACCAAGAGGTTAGTAATTCTGTAGCAGGGGCGGGCAATTATTTTGGGTGGAGGGCCGCTTACTGAGTTTTGGCAAGCCATTGAGGGCCACATGACAGGCAGCCCAGGGCAGATAAATATTAATTTTCTACATTTTTTTAGGGGCCTTGCAGGCTGGATAAAATGGCCTGGCGGGCCACATTTTGCCCACCCCTGTTCCATAGTATTTTTGTTAAATAGCTTGGTTGTCAAAGTATGAATTCGAGGTCATGTAATTCCTTGGATGATGTTCTATATTACTGGTGTGGTATCTTTTATTCCTGATGGCTCTCTATACTCTCAAGTACTAATACAAACCCAGTTAGAGGTTGTTTTTTTCAGGAAGTGCTTGATGGAGGCATACTTACATGTCACAGCTTAGTTTTTCATCTTCTATTAGCTGTGGGGCCTTGCATTTATATGCAGACCACAACAGCTTTATTTTCCAACATCTGTTTAGTTTTTCAGTGAAGATGGACATCCATTTCTTAAGAATTGTAGTTAGCAGGGAATTTTCAGCCTATGTAGTCAGGAGAAGAACGAGCCCATCAGCTTCATACTGAAATGTGGTTGCAAATTAAATTTCATTCTAGACTGTATCTTGGACTTTACATATTTGGGTATGTGTTGCAGAGTCTCTTTTTTTTAACAATAGATGCAGATAATAGAAGACTTGCATGCTGCTCGTATTGACAGAAAGATGGTTTTGCCAGTTGTACAGACTTGTGGAGAGCTAACCAGTATGGAAATAGATCTTCCAGAACAAGATGCAAATATTTCTGCTGGTATGTTATCTGCAAGAATTTTGAGATTTCTCTGGTGTCTACTTTTACCTTGACAACACTAAAAGTAACAAATATCCTGGGCAAGGATCACGGAAGAATGAATTGTTATAATCACGTTCTCTTCTTCAGCAGATATGACTTCTGGTTTGAACCTTTTGATAGTGATTGACACCAACATAATGATTAGTCATCTTAAGTTTATCAGGACTCTGAAAACTGAAGATATACCAGGTATGTGAATGCAGCTGAAGAACAGAAAGGTTTAAAAGGAATTGACATATTCATGAAATATAGGACAATAAAACCTTACTCTAGTATTCATTGTTTTTTTTTTTCCCCCATGTTACAGGAATGTAGGCTGATGTCACAAACTATTCAAGTTGAATTAATACGGATAAATGGTTATGTGAATGACTGGTGGTGTTATCACTGATTTGTATAATGCCAGTCTTTTTTACTTTTTTCCCCTCTGCTCTGTGGCTTTATTTTAGTATTTCCTAGTGAGCATATAATCTGGCATTAATCGTTGTGGTAACTTCCTCCTGTTTGTCGCACAATGTTGTCAAAATGTTGTATAGTGATACAAATTTGTTCTCAAATTTGCTCATAATTACTTTACAAATGTCCCATCGAATGCCAGATTGAATTTAACATTATAAAGAGGGAAATTTGTTATTTAGACTTATTTTTAAATGCCATATCACTTTTTTGAGTACAGAAGGTGATGACTCTTACCAACTAACGTAGAAATCTGCTGTTTTATGTAAGAAAACAAATATGGTGTTTGCATTAAATGAAATTTACTTTAGTTAAACTGGGAGTTCAGAAACTTTTTTTTTTTGTTTTTTTTTTGTTAGGGGTTGGCAGACTTGCATTGATAATTCCCTGGGTGGTTCTACAAGAGCTGGACAACTTGAAGAAAGGGAAGATGGTCCAACATGTTCGAGACAAAGCTATCCCTGCAGTTCAGTTCATCTACACTTGTCTCAAAAACCAAGATTCAAAGTTGTGGGGACAATCTATGCAGCTTGCTTCTCAAAAAATATGTAAGTTATGTACAGAGTCAACTTATCTCTGGATTGTATGGTCCTCACAGCTTGGTTAGTGTGAGCTTTAGCACCTGCTACTGGGTTTCATAAAATCCGTTTGACTGCAGTTACTGTATTAAAATTGGCTAACAATTTGAAGTTGTCAGACCAATTCATAAGCAGCCTGATTCTCCCCCATTGCATTGTTTCATGCTGCTGTAATAGAGGATAGAATCAGACCTAATGTATTTATCAGTCTTCTGTTATAGGTATATATTCTTGTGGGTTATTGAAAAACAGGCTGCTTGCAGACATTAAAAGAAAAAACCAAAACCAATGCAAACCACGCTTTAGCAGAAGAATCAGCACGTTACTCTGACCTGGCTCTGCAGTGTCTGTATAGATTAGGCACTTCCGTGGGGCTTTCTGATGCTTTTATCTTAAGCTAGTTCAATCAGCTATTAGATAAAAGCTCCACTACAGCACCTGATCTATACAGATGTCAGGTGAGCTGGGTCCAGCTAACGCGCTGCCTCTTCTGGGCATGCACGGGAGCATGCAGAATTTGAAGTGCTTTAAAAAAATGTATTTATTTATTTATTTATTTATTTATTTATTTTTTATTTACTGTCTGCAAGCAACCATAATACCATCTTTCATAGGTCCAATCAAAACTGCCTATAATCAGCAGCAGATTTGTGAATGGCTAACAAAGTAATGCCTTTTCATAATAAATACTTCACTCCTTACTATTTCATCAGTAAATTTGAGAACACTGTAATAAGCAATTTCTGCTTTGTTTCTAAACTATATAGATAACCTGTCGGGAGTTAATTCATCCTATTATTTTAGGTATGGATTGTGTATTTACTCTTGGCTCTTTAACTACTGACCTAAACATGCTGAGAGCTGGTAAGTAACTTGAAGTTACATATAAAGAAATGAGCAGTTAAGACTGCAACCCATGAAATATCAGCTTCCAGACATATGCTTAGTTCATGTTTCTTCCCCTTGCTTGAACAAATATAGCATTTAAATACCATATTTTAAACGCGTTAGAATATTTCATGTCAGGCTATTTCCAAACATATAGTCATTGTGTTGCTAATCTTGCAGATGGCTTGAGTGATGAAAACAATGATGATCGTGTTTTGCAATGCTGTCTGCAGTATCGTAGCCTCTTCCCTCAAGCTGTTGTCATACTGTGCACGTGAGTTTAACATGCAGTTTAGTTTTTGAGGTCTGTATATGTGAGGATAAGAACAAATATCAATCTGACAACCCTTCCTGATCCCTCATTTTTAGATTGGCTTTGCAAGAAACTTTTCTTTTTAAGCAGCAAAGTCACTCCATGCTTTTTTTAAGGTGTAAGGGAAGAATTAAAAAAAATTGTAGACTTTTAGGAAGTGATTTTTCTCACTATTTCACTTTATGCATAAATGACTTGACATGCTTCATTTTCTGAAAACTGCTGTGTTCGATATTTAGTTTCTCTCATGTTTGGTATGGAGTATAAGTGAACTGGTGGTAAAGATTTGTTATGAGGTTGGTGAATAGGGGAAGGGCTTACCTTTGTTCTATTTTTTTTGCCTAGTTTTTTTGTTACATTTTTAGTAGAAATCTAGTTACAAATATCAGTACAGAGACTACTTTTATATCCATGTTTCCATATTAAATTGGAGGCTCTGTGCCAACACCCAGGGCTTGCTCTGTTGTATTTTACAAGTGGAGATGAGCTCTGGATGCCAGGGTAGAGGCTCCTGATGAATCAGCTGAGTGGATCCTCAGCTGACTCTGCTGGTGGCTGGCTAGGATCAAGTCCTCAGCTGACCTGGCAGGCACTGTTGGCTGCCTACTTGGCTCAAGTCAGGAAGATTAGATGGGTAGAACAGTTTGGCTGAGTGAGCAGCACCTGCGACATTCTGCATGTAGGAAGTTAACAGAGCACCCATAATTTTTTGCTCCCCTCTATTGCAGCTACCTGTTTTCTTGGGTTTTTTTGTGGTTTTTTTTGTCTCCCAGGGAAAATATACTTGCCAGTATTTTCAAAGAAAGACACCCCCCCCTCCCCGCTTCATTCTGCCCTTCAAAAACAAGGTACATCTCTTATTTGGAGGCATGTTGTATGCAAGAAAATATGGTGGAATAAATCTCATTCCTTCATCCACAAGTTGTGCAGGGCTAAATCATGTTTAAAGGCAACCTGTGAGGTTTTGGGATCTCCTTTTGGCTCTTAAATATTAAGCAGTTTAATGTTTACAGTGCTCTTCTGGTTTAAATCGAGCCTAAAATGTGATATAAAGTTTTAAGTGTTTTTTTTTCTATACTGCTTTTCAGAATACATAAATTAAACTGTTAAGTCAAAAAGTATCATCTTAAACTTCCCACCATTTCTCAAGTAGTAATTTTTACATACAATCGACCCCTTCAAAGTATGTATAGGTTTAATGAAGACAAGCTTACCAATGCATACAAATTAATTTATAAAAATGTTTTTCCAAGTGCAACTTAGCAGTAGGTCAAAACAGAAATAATTGTCTTTCACAGGGATGATAAAAATTTGTGCAACAAAGCTCTGGTGAGTGAAGTCAAGGCATTATGCAAAACAGATTTGGTTGCTGCACTCCGGAACCTCAATGCGAACAATCTGAATAGCCATCAGGACATCCCGCAGCAGTCAGAAACTGGTTAGTTTTTTTAGTGTGTGTATGTGAAAACATCTGTGTGAGGCATGTTGATCACAAATAAGTTTGCAAAAACAGTTGCTCTCATAATCTTTTGAACCATTCACCATTGGAGTTGAAAATCTAATTTCTGTTCCCCAAAGGTAATTTTTAGTTTTCTTTAAAAGTTGGAGAGCTTAAGTTTATTTCCTTCAGACACTTAATTTTACAAGTTCACATGTAATTTTCCCAGCCAAGTAAGTACCAAGATGTCCATAGAAAAGGAAATTCCATTTATTTTGTTTTAAAATACGTGCTTTTATTTTATTTTAAAATTCCATTTTCTTTTGTTTTTAAAACAGGGTAACACTAGCACCAAGAATTAAGCATATAAATGCTAAGATTACTCCCTAATACTGTCAAATGTGAACACGTATATTTGCATTTTGAGCAGTGGGTTATAATGCTGTTAGTTAACACTCAGGTGGCCAATTCTTACTGCTTAAGATACAAATACAGTTGTTTGTAATCAAGAGTGTTGGGTAGAGTTCTTGTTTATAAATGGGCAAAGTTGCAATGGATTTAGTTTAACTTAAATAATTTAGTCAGAGCTGTACTTACCTTTAGAAAGATGTTGTAAGTTGCTTAAATAAAATGTGGAGTAGAATCATGAAAAAATAATCTGGGAAATTAGGTAGTCTTTACCAGAGACTTTTTAAAAAGAAAAAGAAGGTATAATTGGAAAAACAGGGGAAAACTTAAGAAAATGAAAGTTTTGAGTTGATACTTGGTGAAGTTCTGAACAGGGTGTCAAACTCATTTTGCCCAATAGGCTGGATGCGTGGCACAGGGCTGGTCTGTTGGCCTGGTAAAGCCCACAGACTCCCCTGCCTGCAAGCATGATCCAATGCGCATGATTGATAACTACCTGGGCTCTTCTGGGATGCTTGCCTGAGTGGACAGTATAACCCAGGACCCAGCCCCAGTGAGTGCTATGGACAGTGCACATCCTAGGTGCTGTGCACAGGGCCAGTTTCATACAGCATGCGGGTCAAGAGGGGAACACTGGGGGGCTGGTTTATGGGGCTTTGTGGAGCCTATGTTTGACACCCCAGTCTACAGAAAATAATGGATGAGGACCACAGAACTTCAAGGCCTACATGCAAAATTGATAGTCTTCTCATCTCTTTCTCTCAGATTCTTTTGATACCACTTATATAAATCACATAAATTTATAACCAGAAACTTGATAAACAACTTGTTTTCTCTTTACTATTGGTTAGAAAGCAGAGAAAACTATGCAGACATATCTGAATTTACTTAGAGACAACACTATTAGAGCATCCCCAGAGACCTGTAAAAAGAAAAGTCAAGAGGCTGAGTGAGCTCCTTTCATGCCCTGGGAAGACCAGGAGAAGGAGGAAATACTATACTGACCGTGAAGAAGGGTTGGTGGGGGTCTCTCCTGCCATAGATTCATAATGTTTGAGTTGGAAGGGACCTTAGCAGATCATCGAATCCAACCTCCTGCCCTGGGCAGGAAAGAGCACTGGGGTCAGATGACCCCAGCCAGGAGCATGTCTAGCCTCCTCTTAAAGACCCCCAGGTAAGGGAGAGCACCACCTCCCTTGGAAGCCCATTCCAGATTTTGGCAACCCTTACTTTAAAGAGGTTCTTCCTGATGTCTAACCTAAATCTGGTCTGTCAGTTTGTGGCCTTTGTTCCTAGTTACTCCAAAGGGTGCCCTGGTAAACAGAGCATCTCCTATTCCTTGCATCTCCTATTCATCTCCCTGATGAATTTGTAGGCAGCCACAAGATCACTGTTCAGCTTCTCTTGCGAAGGCTGAAGAGATCCAGGGCCCTCAATCTCTCCTTGTAGGGTTTTGCCTGTTTCATTTTTTATGCATAGGGGGTGCATGTGCACCCCCTGAGTGTGGTGGTGCACCCCCCCCCATGAAAAGTGTCGGTGGCGCCTGTGGGTGGTCACCGCTCACCACCCCCTTGACACCGCTGGCAGCGTGTGTGGGTGGCCAGTGATCAACCTGGCAGTGTCTGCGGGTGATTGTCGACTCTTGGTCGGTGCTTGTCCCCCGCCCGCCCGCTGCCGACAGGGCTGGCGACATCTGCAAAACAACGCAGTACTCCAACTGTGCCCTGACCAATGCCACATAAAGGAGAAGTATCACCTCCTTGGACCCGTTTGTCATGCACCTGCTAATGCATGATAAAGTGCCGTTAGCTTTATTGATCACTTTTTTTATACTGATGTCTCATGTTCATCTTGGAATCAACAGTGACTCCAAGATCCCTTTCCACTGATGTGCTGCTGAAAAGGTCCCCCTCTGAGCCTGTAAGCATGTTGATCATTTCTTCTTCCTAGGTGAAGCTCCTTGCATTTGTTCATATTGAACTGCATCCTATTCTGTTCCACCCATTTTTCCAACCTGTCCAGATCCGCCTGGATTCGTTCCCTACCTTCTGGTGTGTTAACTTTACCCCGTAGTTTGGTATCATCTGTGAATTTGGACAGTGCTTTCCATGCCCTTGTCCAAGTCCCTGATGAAGACATTGAACAGCACCGGTCCAAGGACTGAGCCTTGTGGGACTCCACTGCCCACATCTTTCCAGGTCGATACCATGTCCTGTCGTCTTTGCATGCTGGCAGTGGCTGCAACTGCTGCAGTGACAGTGCAGACTTGGGCTTCTGCAACTGGAGGATTGGCTTGCTGCACACCAGCTGGAACAGCCCTATAGCACTGGCTACCTAATGGCCACCCCTCAAAATCAGTACCTGCTCCCTCCCTTTCCTCCTCCCTCCCAATGCACTACAGAGAAAAGTGATAGAGAAACCTAAAACTGGAAGATAGAGTGCTAAAGAGATTACAGGCAACAATTCAGCACTAACAAGACACTGAGTTATAGACCTAGTAGTTTGCCAAGAGTAATAAGTAGTTAAGTACTTTTCATTGTGGTTACTTGACAGATGCTGTTTCCCAGGAAGTAAAGAAAGATTGTAATCTTCCTGATCCATTCTCAAGCATCATTCTTAACCTTGAAAAAAGCTTAGGGGAAGCTTTGTCTTCTATTTTGGAGACTGAAATGAAAATCGCCTTTGGAAACCTTTGGATGGAGGTGATTACCTATATTGTCTTGCTTGATACCTGCTTGATATAGTCTTTCTAATACTAAGAGTTGAAGAGTGAATTTTGGGCTCCAAGACATGTTTTTTTATTGGCCATGTTAATGACAAACAGGACTGATACCTTTAAAAGGCTGTAGAAGGCAAATCAAACCCATACTCTGCTTTTTTTTGTTACATTGTTTTCACAAAACTTAATTTTGCTAAAATATTTTTAAAGAATTATGAAAACTTTTTTTAACTTAAGAACTAAAAAGCAGCAACACAGCTAATCTTCCAATACCTTTGTGCCAGTACTTAGAGTTTTTAAGTTTTATTTAACCTGTTAATGTGAAAATGTGCTAATATGAAAACAAATGTGATAGGAAACACTTTATTTATCAATTTATTCTGTATAATTAAAGTTGAAACAAGACTAGCATTTTCATTAGTGGCTTCCTAGCAGTATCTTTAAATCAGGATAGAGAATTAGTTGTGTCAGTTTAACACAAGTTCTGGTATGTATGATGTTAGGTTTCTTTTTTTTTTTTTTTTTAATGTCTTGATACATGTAGGACAGCTTCAACGTAGGCAACAGCAGTAGATGCATACTTGTGCTCACCCCAGCCCTACAGTCTTCATTGCTATACTTGTAGGGCTCAATTGTACTTGAAGGAATAGTTTGTAAAGTTAAGTAATTTGGTCTCTAAGCTAATGCCCTCTTTTGATAATGTGCCAAAATGGATGTCAACGTTGATGTCCGTGGTGGTGTATGGAAAGCTTTCTACTGGGTGTTGGGCTAGGACAGGGGTCTGCAACCCCTGGCACGCATGCTGAGCATGGCCGGGTCTGGGGCTGGGAGGCAGCTGGGGCCAGGGCAAAGAGGCAGCAGATGTTTGCAGCTGGCCCAGGTTCCGGGTAGTTGCTGACAGCCACGGAGCCTGGGCTGGGGGGCAGGGGCTTTGGGTGGGGGGCAAGAGGCACAAGCAGGGCATCCTGCCATGTACCCCCTGCCCTCATTTTGTTTTTCTGGTATGCCAGCACTCCGACACCTTCCAAGCTAAGCATTGTGGGGTTTTTTGGCACTCTGGTCAAAAAACATTGCCTACCCCTGGGCTAGGAACACGCGCTCATTTTGCATGGGCCACCGAACACCCATTTGACTTCTTATGGTCACTGCTAACCTTGAAGGATTTTTGAACCAGTAAACTAAAAGCAAAAGATTTTTGCATCTACTTCTTTCAATCCCGTGAGCCATCCACTTGCATAGAATATCACACAGCATATTTTGATATTGATGACTATAATAGTATACAGTATCACTGAGGTAAAATATGAATTTTCAAAATGTATACAACTTACTAATGATAGTTTACACTTTTGTAATATGTACCAAAATGTTGTTGTGTTCAAGAATTCTCAAAACACTTTACAAACACCAGTATCTCATTGTCACAAGGGTTTAGGGAAGTTATGATTATTCCTTTTTTCAGATAGGGAACCTGAAGTATAGCGAGTGAGTTTTTTGTTGGTTTACATAGGAATTTTGGCAGAGCTGGAATTTTGGTATTTTGACTGTAGCCTTGATACTTTCTGTTCTGTTGTTCAGTGTTTTATATCTTTGTGAAGATGTTTCCCAAAAAAATCTCTTTGTGAAGATGTTTATAATATTTTTTTCTTGGGAGTAACAGTGAAGTGCTGTACCATTTGTGTAGGAAGAAAGATGCCAGCTCTCTGAGTTAAAACAATTAATCTTTCTTGTTTGAACTCAAAAATCTTCTGGGTATATTATACATGAAATATGTCCAAGGAATCCAGATAACATTTTTGTACTCGTGCATAGGGACTTATTTAATTCATGGTCAGATAAAGGCATTTTCGCAGTTTAGTTGTGGCATGAAGATCCAATTTCACAGGCACTTCCCAGCGGCCCTGCCCCTTGCTGCTGATTGGCGGAGAGGCCCTGGGGGTGGGGGGAGGAGGGATGAGGGGGTGTCTGCCATCTTGGCTGCTGGTTGACCTTTGTGCCACCCTGCCAGCCAGTTCCTGCCCCTTCTGGGTGGGCTGCAAGGTAGCGAGGATTGCTGGCTCCCACTGGGGAACCAGCATTTTGTTCTTTCTACGTTTTTTGTAGACAATTTTGCAGTTTCTGTGAAATCGCAAATTAAGAGATCCCTACTCATTCACTGTGTCTCACAAAGATGAAATGCTTGCTTGTATCACAGTAGAAACTAGATACCATTTAGAAAGTTAACTGAACAAGACAGGGATTTGTTACTTTATAGGTGCCCACCTCACCAGAAAAAAATTGCCTTGTTTTTCATTTTGGAGAATGCCTTGGATGCCTGTTTCAGCAAACACAAATAGCAGTAGAGAATAGCAGAGTTATAAAATGTACAAAGAGTGAATTTGTATTGAAAGTGTGTGCATTTTTTACTTTTCAATTTTAGATACTGTACCTAAAACCCCCATGGACACTAGCAGACTTGCTACAGTGCTATAAAAAACATTGGTTTGCTGTATTTGGACAGGTTGTGCCAAGGAGATTATTTGCAACTATTGAATACCTGCACAATCATCTTTGTAAGGGTAAGAATCTTATGTGACTTCTGTCATAATAAACTTCTAAACATAACTCCTAGATTTAGCCCAAGGCTTTCTCATCACAGATATAGGCATTGTGGAAAGGTAGGCGTATGTTATTTCTCTGCTTTTCATTTAAGAATAATGTGAATTACGCAGTCCAGGTGTTGTCAACCAGGGGTACATATGCACACCCCTGGGGGTACTTTGAAAGGTCCCATAGGATACATGGGGGTGGAGTGCTGCCACCCCGTGCTGCTATCTCACCTCCCGCCCCCCCACCCCAGCTCTGCATCTGCCTGTTCACACCCCTCCCCTCCCCCTGGTACACTCATTAAGGGGGGGCTATCAGGGGTACACTTAATAAAAAAGGTTGAAAACCCCTGACACCATCTATTGGAAGAAGTTATACCTTGGAGAAAGTTTTTATTTTAGATTTTCCTACAGGGTAATTCCAGCTTAAGAAAACTGGGATTCTTGCCAGTATCTGAATGACATTTTGGACAAAAAGAACTTTCGATTTTGAATTATGCCAAAAATCAGAGGGGAGGAGGAAACAAAAGTGTTCTCAGATACATCCAGATACTGACTACATAAAAGGAATATTTTTACTACTACTCATGAAAGTCAAAACATAAAGGTTTTTTCAGATTTTTGGTTTGTCTTAATTGTGGTAGTATGCTGGTGCTCTTTGTTTTAAAAAGGAAATGGAATTATGCCTACTGAACCTTGTAAAGTACTTTTGACATTTCACTCCTTAAATCTATAGGATTTTCATATTCTCTGAAAGTAATCTTTCATAATGTGTTTATTAATGTAATATTTTGGATTCTTTACTTTTCTAAGTAGTATGGTAACGTCTTTGAATTGATAGTCCTGGTAATGATTTATGTTTGGGTACAGCTTGGAATTGCCAGTTTCATTATTGCTTGCTTAATTGTAATAAACTAAATTAGGTTCTTGGGGCTTGTTATTTTTACCTTCTGTAAAACTATTTCATTTTCCATGTTAATGCCTTTACCAGGAAAAATGATTGATTCCTTAATAGCTGGTACCCTGCTCCGGGAATCCAAAAAACTATTACATGGTTTCAGCTCAAGATCAGACTATGATGGTGTACTTCCCCAGGCTTTTACCCAGGTGAATAAACTGCTTCAGTCACTTGAAGAGGTAAGCTGCATGTCATTATATATTGGCCTAAAACAAATTTTAGATTTGTTGAGAACTCACACTACAAACTAGCTAAGGATTTTCTAAAATATGTAGATAATGTTAACTGGGAGTTAACAGGATATTGTCAAAATTGATAGCCTCCAAATGTAATTCCTTTATCACTACAAGTGATGTTATTTTTATTTTAAATGTAAAATATTTTAAACAAAAATATCCTTGATGGAATTTGGCAGAGAAGGTTCTTTGGGTATGTACCTGGTTTTGCTATTCAGGTGTATAGGTGTCTTTCTATTCAGCATTGTACTGCCCTGGCTTGGTGCCTCCTCGCTCAAATGTTAAAGTATGTCAAGTGGTCTATCCACGCATGGGTAGGTTCCCTCAGTTCGCCCGCCATGTCTTGATCTTAAGTAAAAGGGAGGTTCCTAGTACAGTGTTGCCAACTCTCATAATTTTTAGCATTGGTCTTAAAGTCTACACTGCGGGAATGTGAAAAACTTAGCTCTTTCTTTGAGAGAGAGAGAGAAGTTTTTTTTTTTTTCATATTCCTGAAGTGCAGACTTCAAGAACAACGCCAAAAATCATGACATTTGGCTACTGCTTGTGTGATACAGCTAGCCTGTGGGTTCATTTCTGTTGTTAGTGCCTCCTCCCCTATACCCCATCCACTTGCCAACCAAGGCCTGACAGTCATTGATGTTCCTGCCCCTAGGTGGATACAGTCAGATCTTCCTGACCTCCTTAAATTAGTGTGATGTCAGACCTGTAAACTACTCCGGGATTCCATTAATGATTTTGAGGGCCTTTGAATACAGTTAGCCCTTCCTAGACATTATACAAGGTGTACATCATTAACACAGTCCATCATTAGTCCACAGGCGTTCTCAAACTCATGGAGCTCTAATTAATTCATAGACTCACAACAAGAAACAAACAAAGTAATTAATTCATTGATATTAAACAAATAAATTAAACTTGGTATCAGTTTATAGCCAGTGAATGTCCAACACCATTCCCTCCATCAACTTCGGGATGTTCTGCCTTCCTGGCTTCAGTTAATTACGCCACTTGTGTCCTGTATTTGGAGCCCTACTCTCCCTTAGAGTTGAGACTCTTTACCCACATTACAAGGCTATGGCTTTCAACTTAATCTTGACAAGTCCATCAGAAAATAATTAATTTAAGAAAGTGCCTGCACCTTCACCATGCCTGGCAGGGGCTTCTATTGGTGCTGCTCTCTATTCCAGTATCAGCTGGGGAACTGGCACGGTTTCTTACCACTGTCCTAGTCAAATCATGGAGTATTGGTGTTCTCCTCTCTTTGGCTGATTGGCTTCACTTGCCTTTTTGCACCTGGCAATGGGCGCAGACCTGTGATGTCATGTTCTGCACGCCCCTGAAGCCTCAGTGAGCTGGTGCTTAAACCACGGCAACAGCACTGCTTCTCACTGTCTCTCCATTAGCTCTGCACCTGCAGGTAAGTACTGGCCATTTCCCCCCCTTACTGGGCATTCTATCATATCGCTTTGGGATCCTGCCGTGCCTCCCAGAACCCACACACAGCGGAGCTGGCACATGTGGCATGCCACTCTATGACACATCCCCCATTTAAGTTGCTTTGGGTACAGGTGCACTGATATATCAGTCCGATATTGGATTGTCACTCATAAAGAGTTTCTGTATTGGAAATAGCACCCCCTCCGCCCCCATTGCCCTCCTGGACAAGCGGCAGGAGCCGCCAGATGAGCACCGGATGAGCTGTGTGCAGTGGCGGGAGCTGCCCCACTGCTACCCACGTCCTTCCTCTCCTCTATTTTGCCTTGACCCTAGCCCATAGCTGCAGCCTGCCCTGTGCCACACAGATCCGGGGGGCACATGCTTCTGCCCTCCTGCCCCCCAGATGAGCTGCTTGTGGCTCTGTCCAATGCCCCTTCTCGCCCCTGCTGGTCAGCGCAGCCCAGCCCCAGCTCTAGCCCCATTCCCTCCCTCACTGCAGGGGCCTTGATCTGCCCCGCTACACTCCTTCCCTCCCCTTCCACCACACCAGACTTAGCAGCTGGATGCAACTCTTGAAGCTGAAGAGCTGCGTATTGGAAATCGGATTCGTATTGGCCGATATGCCTCCTTAAAAATCGGCTATCGGTATCAGCCCACCCCTATAATAGGATCTTGAGGAATTTCTCTGATTGCAGAAAGAAGAGGCGTGAGCAACAGATCCCATTTATGGGTTTCCATCTGTGCACTATGCCACAGCATCCTTTTAAGGGTGCCATTTAACCTTTCCACATGCCCATTAGTCTATGGGTGATGAACAGAGGTTCACAGATGCTTGATCCCTAATGTTTGGCACGCTCCCTTCGACATGCCCAATATAAAATTAGGGCTTTGGTTGGTCAGTATCTCCTTAAGAATGCCCACTTGTGTGATCTACCTCAATAACTCTTCTGTGATGCAGGGGGCTGTTAGTGTCCTGAGTGGTATAGCATTAAGGTAACGGATAGCATAGTCAATAAACATTAAGATGTACTTGTGGCCAGCACTGATTTTAAGTAGAGGGCCCACCACATCCTTGGCAACACAGGCAAAGGGGGTCTCTCTAACAGGCATAGTCTGAAGAGGCGCATGGGGTGGTCCAATCTTTTTAACCTGCTTGCATGCTGGGCAGGCGATGTGCAAACCATATTCTCTGTAACAGGAGGGACGTCAGGGTCGCCGTGCTAGCCCTTGCCGCTGCCTCTACTGTGCCAAGCTTTGGACTTGCACCCTCCTATTCTCGCCCACCACAACTTTGATATGTGCTTTTATAGGGAGGCTACCTCTCCTCCACTTGGCCACAGTTCTCCTGCTCCGGGTGTCCTGCGTATCTAAGCCTTGCGCTCCTTCTCTGTACGCCACCCTTCTCACTAGGGCCTTCTCTGTACTGCTGCCCCTCTCACTGGGGCTCTCCGCACCCACACTGGGGCTTCTCCGTAATGCTGCCCCTCTCACTGGGGCTCTCCGCACCCACACTGGGGCTTCTCCGTAATGCTGCCCCCCTCCTGGGACTCTCTGCGCCCACACTGGGGCCTTCTCTGCAGGGCCGCCCTCTCACCGGGCTCTGCTCTGGAGCTGGGGTCTGTACCCCCGAACTCCGTGCCCTCACTGGGGCTGGGGTCCTCAGATACAGAAACTCGAGCCTCCTGGCTACAACTTAAACATAAGCCACCTGGCTGTAACGACATTGCTCGGACATCTTGGAGCTGCTACCCTTTACTCTGCTAGCGGTACCTGCAGTCAGGCTTCTCCTCGCATCATTGCTCCAGGAGCTTCTCTCTCTCTGGCTGCTGGCAGGGAGCTCCTTCTGTCCTGGATGCCGGTAGGGAACTGCCTCTGGCCTCAGCTCCCCCTTCATAAGAGCCAGGCCTTGTCCCTTATAGCCAGCTGATCGCTGGCAGGTGTGGGTCGTTTTCTGCCTTCTGTTGCCCTGGCAACCAGCACCTGAGGAGCCTTCCGGGCTCTCTCAGTAGCGGGCACCTTAGTGTCCTGCTACACACCTCCCCGCTTAAGATTTTAGACTCACCGAGGTGGATCTTCATAGGTGTCGTGTCCCTCTGTGGTTTCTCGGCCTTTCTTCTGGCACCCGGTGACTCAAATGTTGCAGGCGGAGGTTTTCAGGCGCCTCCTCCTCGCCTTTTACCCAGGGCGCACCATGTGGGATTTCTCGGGAGTTACCCTGCCACAGGTAGTCCCCCCGCATTAGCCATCCCTGGTAGGGTGCAATTCAGGCCTACCGTCTTTTCTTCCACAGCCCCCTCAACTTGAGACAGCCTCCTCTCTCTTCCTGGGAGAGCTGCCTCCTACTACTTGGGGTGTCTTGTCCCTTTTCATGCGTCCCAGATCTCCTCTTCTTTGTGTCCTTTGTAACAAATCCCTCCTCTCTTTGGTTTCCTGCCAGTCCATGAGCTTACCCCAAAGCTCCCACTGCACCCTGAGTGCTTGCTGGGCATCTTCCACTCTCCAAAATTCTATCTTCCCCTGGCCAGTAGATCTTCCGCCAGGCCCTGTGTACACTTTTACAAACACTACTCCCCCAACTCTAGCTTCAACTATTTTTCTTAGGGTCCACCATCTGACTTGCCTTGGGAGGTTATTAACATACACACATGGCCGTCTTCCTCCCCTCTGTTCTTTCTCCCACCAAATTACCTTTGTTGTCGATGGGCCTTCTGCCTCTTTAGTTTGGCCTGCAGTCTGGGTTTGGCACGGTCTCTGCTTCTGTGCAGGGCTGGGTTTCTCATCCTTTGGGTAGAGCTTGAGATGTACTTCTCCTCCCCACTTAGTTTCCCTGGGGTTTCGGCTCCTCCGGTCCATCTCAGGCCTTTGGACTTCTCTTTTACTTAGAGGTTCTGCCTCTCTCTCTCTTCTGGAAGCCGTACCTGTTCTACCAGATACCCATGCCTGTGCCCTCCTCGATCTCTGACCTTCTTGTTCTAGCTGTCCTTCCTTTTGAGTGTGATCAGGGCAGCTTAGGTCACTGTTCTTGTTTCTCCCACTGACTGGCTCACTCTTTTGTACTGCTACCACATTTCCCTTGTCTACTTCCCTCTGTTGCACCTGTTCTGGTACTGTCAATGCTCCAACGTCATACCTGCTGGTAAGCTTCCCTAGTTTCTTCCCCCGGCAGTTCATTTCTACTGTATACTGGCTCGCCCACTGCCCCCATCTCTGATCCAGGCACTCCCTGACTGTGGAGAGGATCTCTTCCCGCATCCTTGTGGGGTCTATCTCTGCGAGTGCCTTCATCCTGGTATTCTTTTCCTGCTGCCCTGTTTCCTCTTCTTCTCGAGGATTTTCCAATTTTACCATACTGGGTTGTTCCTGACTTCTCAGGATCTTTAAGAGCATAAGCCGTGCAGTCCCTATCAATTTTTCCGCGCCTGTTAACCCCTCTTTCAAGCCTTCCAGCTCCTGAAGGTACTCCTTGAATCCTGCCTTAGCCATGGACGCATGTTCTTCCAACTGCAGACTTATTGCCGCCAGTCTCTCTCTTTGCATTGCATCTGCAACCTTTTCCGCTTGGGCCTTCTGTCCTGTGTCTGTCTGAGTTGCTATGTTTGTCGTCTCTGGCACCTCTGACTCCCCAGGACCTTGGTATTTTGTAGCTATCTGACTCCTGGCTGCCCTTAACAATTCATCTTCTGTCTCTAAGGCCTGAATCTGCTGCCTTCGGATTTGTATTTGCTGCTGTGACTGTTCCCTCTCCCTTAGTCACTGCCCCTCTAGCCCCATTATCATCTATGAGAGATTTAAGGCGCTGTACCTGTTTTCCCATGTGGTCTCTTTCTGCCTCCACACTCTGTAACTGAGACCGTAACCTCTCAGTCTCCTTTGTCCCAGCTTCTAACTCTCCTTCAAGGGACAAGCTTCGATGGTACAGGTCCTCGTAATTTGCTAGGTTAGCTTTTATTTTCTCCATTTCCTGTGCAAAAGCCTTGCCTGTTTCTTTTGCTTGGTCATGGCTTTTAAGCAGCTCATCCCGCAGCTCTTGTGCTTGATGTTCTGCATGAAAGCACTTCTGTTGCCACTCCTCTAGCTCATCATGCAGTTCCTGTATATGATCTGCCTGGCTGCAGACTTCTTCCTGAAGAACCTCCATCACCCCTTTGGCGACCTCCAACTTTTGTAATATCTCTTTCTGTTCCCTTGCCTGGGTTGTGCCGGTTGTAGGAGACTTTTCTCTCCACGCTGCCATCTCTCTCTGCATCGTCTGAAGCTTTTCTTCCCTCTCCCGGCTCTTTTGGGCTCCATTTGTAATAAGCTGCTCTAATACGCGAGCCCTCTCTGCTTCCGCCGCTATCCTGCACCTGGTCTCTCTTGAGCCTCCTTCCCTTTTTCCTGCCTGGGCCCGCTGTTCTAACCCTGTAGCCTTTGCCTCAGCTTGCTCTCTTTGAGTTTGGGCCACCTCGTCTGAAGCTTTTCTTCCCTCTCCCGGCTCTTTTGGGCTCCATTTGTAATAAGCTGCTCTAATACGCGAGCCCTCTCTGCTTCCGCCGCTATCCTGCACCTGGTCTCTCTTGAGCCTCCTTCCCTTTTTCCTGCCTGGGCCCGCTGTTCTAACCCTGTAGCCTTTGCCTCAGCTTGCTCTCTTTGAGTTTGGGCCACCTCTAGCTCCCACTCCAATTGTTCAACTCTCTCTTCTAACTCATCTATCTTTAAGCGTCTGGCAAAATTCTCCTGTTTCAGGCTCTCTATATCCTCTGCCATCACCATCCTGGCCTCACGCCTTCACTGGTCGGGCCCTCCGGCTTCCCAGTACCGTCACAGGGCAGTGCCTTCCTGCTTTGCCCTCCTTTTGGTTTGTTGCCGCTGTCTTCTTCCAGCCCTCACTCTCTATCCTAGTTTTAGCCCTTGGGTTCGTCTTTTCGTGCACGGCCTTACAGTTCCCGGCCAATGCACCACTGTAACAGGAGGGATGGCAGGGTCGCTGTGCTAGCCCTTGCCGCCTCCTCTACTGTGCCAAGCTGCGGACTTGCCCCCTCCTATTCTCGCCTGCCACGACTTTGATGATATGTGTTTTTATAGGGAGGCTACCTCTCCTCCACTTGGCCACAGTTCTCCTGCTCCGGGTGTCCTGCATATCTAAGCCTTGCGGGTCTTCTCTGTATGCCACCCTTCTCACTAGGGCCTTCTCTCTACGGCTGCCCCTCTCTCACTGGGGCTCTCCGCGCCCTCACTGGGGCTTCTCCGTAATGCTGCCCCTCTCCTGGGGCTCTCCGGGCCCTCACTGGGGCCTCTCCGTAATGCTGCCCCTCTCACTGGGGCTCTCCGCGCCCACACTGGGGCTTCTCCGTAATACTGCCCCCCTTCTGGGACTCTCTGTGCCCACACTGGGGCCTTCTCTGTCGTGCTGCCCCTCTCCTGGGACTCTCTGCGCCCACACTGGGGCCTTCTCTGTAGTGCTGCCCTCTCTCAGGACTCTTCCCTCTGCAGGGCCGCCCTCTCACCGGGCTCTGCTCTGGAGCTGGGGTCTGTACCCCCGAACTCTGTGCCCTCACTGTGGCTGGGGGGGGGGGGGGGGGCGCGGTGCCCCCCCGGCGACTCCCCACTCTACCGGGAGTCCCCCATGAGGCCTCCTCCATCCCCTTATAGCCTCACCCAAACCACCGGTGTTAAACAACAAAATGATACAGAAACTCGAGCCTCCTGGCTACAACTTAAACATAAGCCACCTGGCTGTAACGACATTGCTCGGACATCTTGGAGCTGCTACCCTTTACTCTGCTATTGGTACCTGCAGTCAGGCTTCTCCTCGCATCATTGCTCCAGGAGCTTCTCTCTCTCTGGCTGCTGGCAGGGCGCTCCTTCTGTCCTGGATGCCAGTAGAGAACTGCCTCTGGCCTCAGCTCCCCCTTCATAAGAGCCAGGATTTGCCCCTTATAGCCAGCTGATCGCTGGCAGGTGTGGGTCATTTTCTGCCTCCCGTTGCCCTGGCAACCAGCACCTGAGGAGCCTTCCGGGCTCTCTCAGTAGCAGGCACCTTAGTGTCCTGCTACATTCTCGTATAGCCCCAGCCAGAAGAACTATTGAGTAATCTTGGTGACCGTTTTGTTGTGTCCCAGATGCACATGGTATGCCCATGGGAGGCCAAGTTTCCATAAAACCTCCAAAACTGGGCAGATACCATAAGCTGGGCAACTTCTGTCCCCACCTGGGACTCCCCTTTTACCCAGTACAATAGATTCTGTCTTACTTCTTAATGAGGGTCTCGGGTATGCGGGATTTGATGCACCTCTTCCCCATCAACCTGGGTAACTTCATCCCACCAGATCTGCTGGAGTTCTTCATCTTCCTCCTTTGCCTTCTGGAATTGGGCTGTGCTTATGATATTCTCAAAATCAACTCTTCCTCAGCCACGGTTGAGACTATCCTCAGCTTCCCCAAGCTACCTGTCAGTGTTCTGCAAATGGTGATAATTCCACCTTGGCTTCTTTAATCCTCTCTAGGACATCATATATAGGTGGCCAGTTTCACCCCAGAGTCATTTCACAAGCCAACTGAGGTACTATCCAAACTCACAACTGTCCTTGGTACTTCATGACCTTCACTGGGATGAACTTCCTGTCGTACTGTATTGACTCGCCATGGATGCCAGGTCATCTTTATGGGTTTTGTTGCTCACATTACCTGTCGTGGCACCAAATCTGCTCAGATCAGTGACTGGGAATAGCTGATATTGAAAGTGGCTTTGACTGGTTGTCCCTCCACCCATGCTGTCACTACTGCATGACTCTATCCGTTGTCATCTTCACTACAGCTGTGGCTGCAGTCCATGCCTTGATGGCCTCGCTTTACTTCAGCATCTCTTAAGGGTTCCAGATAACCATCCTTGGCATGGGTGACTGGTGCCTCTCGGGTCAGACACCAGTCAGCGACTGGGCCGATGCCACTGGCTGGGAGTGGGGGGATGCTCCCTGCATCTGTGTTGCTTCCGTAAGTCCCGCAGCCACTTCCAGAAGCGGTGCGGCTGCTTTTGCTGGCAGCCCTGCTCCCCGGCTGGCGCTCATAGGGGGGAGGTGGGCATTGGTGCTCCCACCTGTCCCCTTGCCTGCTGGCTAAACGGGGAGTGCGGCCTGACAGGGGGTGCACTGGTGCTCTCATGAGGTGCACATGCACCCCCTCCATGTCGCCACTGATCCCTGGTTTCCATTGATCTACCAGGCTACCACAGCATTCGTTTGCTATATGTCCCATCCTGCCACATTTGTAACATACCACCTCCAGAGGTCCTCCTCTACTCGGGTCATGTCTTTTTCTCTTCACTTTCCATGAACTGCTGGTCCTGGCATTTCGATAAGTCCAGTCCCTGGCGTATTCTCCTTTGGACACAGCAAAAGCCTCTGCTAGCCTCAGCGCTTCCTCACAATACTGGGGCAAATGACACCTCACCCAATGCTAAATATTGTTCTTGAGATCACTTAGAAACTGTTCCAGCAGGATCTGGTCAGCCAAGCTTTCTCTGTCGTACAGCACTGGACATAACCACTTGCTCATTAGGTCTTTCAAGAGCTGCATGAGTACCTGCAGTCATCTATCCTCGTGGTTCTTTTTGGCCCGGAACAAGCGCCAATAATGTTTCGGAGTGATCTTCAGTCTGTGTAGGATGGCGGCCTTCACTTTTTCATAAGCCTGTGCTTCATCCCTGGACAAGGCTCTATATGTGGTCTGGGCTTTTCTGATCACTAGGGCTTGTAGTTGGCTGGCCCAGTATAGTCTCTCCAACCCGACCTGTATCGCTGCATGCTCAAAAGCTTTGATGTGTGCTTCTGGGTCATCATCTTTTGTCATTTTGGGCATCTTAAAGAGTGGATGCCCAAGATGCATCCACTCATGCTGCTCACCACTTCCTGCTGCTGGATCTCCAATACCATGCTGACAGCCTGCAGAGTTTAGCTGAAGAGCTCTGGGTGAGGCATCATAGCTGGCTGCATGCTGGTTTCCCCTTGTCTAACTGGGTTCCAATCTGGGTTTCTGGCCAATGTACCCCTATACCCAGTTATGCCAGAACAGGAGGCGTTTTGCTATTTGGAATCATACAGCTTCGGTTTGGTGTTGTCCTTGCTCAAGTGTTAAGGTACATTGAGCGGTCTGTCCACAGGTCGTCTCTCTCAGCTCGTCCGCCATGTCTTGATCTTAAGTAAAAGGGAGGGTTCCTAGTCTGATACAGACAGCCTGTGGTCATGAGTCTGTTATTGGTGCCTTTTGGGGCTCAGCCTTCCCT
>NW_005843053.1:245356-275219 GCF_000455745.1 Alligator sinensis
AGAGTTCTATCATTGATGATGGATAAAATCTGATCTTCTTGGCCCCCTTAAATTAGTGGGTTGTCAGACCTGTAAGCTACTCCGGGATTCTGTCAACAGCATTTGAAGGCCTTTGAATACAGTTAGCCCTGCCTAGGCATTATACAGGTTGTATGTGATTAACAGTCCATCCTTAGTCCGCAGGAGTTCTCAAACACATGGAGCTCTAATTAATTCATAGGCTCACATGAAGAAATAAACAAACAATCAAATAAATAGATGAATTAATCAGGCACTTAACTGACACCAAATTTGATTTGTTTCATAGGGAGTTCCCCTCTGGCTCCATTCTCCCAATCAGCTGGGATGTTCAGCCTTTTTAGCTTCAGTTAATTCCCCCACTTGTGTCCAATATTCAGAGCCCTGTTCTCCCTTAGAGCCGAGGCTCCTTACCCACATTACAAGGCTACGTCTTTCAAATCAGTCTTGATGGATAAGTCAAAATAACCTATTTAAGAAAGTGCCTGCACCCTCATTGTGCCCTGGCATGGACCTCCTATTGGTGCTACACTTTTCTGGTGTCAGGGTGTTGGGTTCCAAAAAGGGCCTTTTTTTCCATGCAGCCCTGGATCGCCCAGGTGGCTGGAGACCCCTCTGGGTCTCCAAGCTGGGGAACCAGCACAGTTTCTTACCACTATCCTCGTTGAAGCGTGGAATGTAGGTGTGCTCTTCTCCTCCTGATTGGCTCCATTTGCCTTTTTGTACATGTCAATGGGTGCAGACCTGTGATGCCATGTTCTGCACATCCCTGAAGCCTCAGCGAGCAGGTGCTTATAAACTGCAGCAGCGGCACCGCTTATTGCTTCATCTTTTTTGGCTCCACATCTGCAGGTAAATACTGGCCACTTTCTGCCCTTACTGGGCATTCTGTCATATCACTTCGGGATCCTGTCACGCTTCCCAGAACCCACCCACGGCAGAGCCAGCGCATGCAGCCTGCCACTCTGTGACAGGGTAAATCTGGTATCTTTGTTAGACAAAGTAAATAGTTGGAAAAATTGTTCTTCACAAGCTTTCAGGCTCCCTTCTCTAGGCATAGGGAGAATCTGCTGGTGTATGTGTACTCTCTTGGGTGGAGTAGAAACTTAAGCCCATATGCAAAATACAGATCTGCAATGAAATTCCTTTCTTGTTGATTCTCCAAAACCAGGTTGGGGACCAAAAAGTGAATTTACTTTGTTTGACTTTTGGCAAAAAAATTAGTTTGATAGCTGCTGTTCAGCTAGGATATCAATATTCCTTCCTTTTCTTGTAGAAATAACCGCAGCAGTACACCCAATAAAACTTCTGTGGCTTATTAAAACAGAGCCTTTGGACAGGAACTCAATGTTGGGGTAACACAGTGATTTACTCACCAAATCCATGTTTGTTATGGAGGGGAAATTAAATGCAATTCAAATCCTTGCTTCAAAATGGGGAAAGACAAAAGAGTAGCTTGTCTTTTTCTCGTGACCTTTCCCCCCACCTTTAGTTTCATGTAAAACAGGAAGCAAAGGCATTTTTTTCTCTTGCCTGTTGTTACTGCTCTTCCATATGGACAGTAGGTCAGACCATAGCTTTGGACAGAAGGCCCTCTAAGTGTCTTCTCAGATTCTATCAGTTGACTTTGGGTTTTCAGTCTCATATCTCTTAGTTAGATTTTTCTCACACATGGAATGGGCTTCCAGGGGAGGTGGTGCTCTCCCCTACCTTGGGGGTCTTTAAGAGAAGGCTGGATAGGCATCTGGCTGGGGTCATCTGACCCCAGCACTTTTTCCTGCGTGGCAGGGGGTCGGACTCGATGATCTGTTGAGGTCCCTTCTGACTCTAGCATCTATGAATCTATGAATTTGTCATTAGTTGGAAGTAATAGATTTTAGAACTGTAAGGTTTCTAGTCCTAGGTTTGATCATGGCAAGCTATAATGCTGAGCAAGTTGTTTTAGTATTCATTGACTTGATGTTTCCATTTTTACAGGTGGGGGGAGGAAGGGAGGGGATTTTCCTTTGTCATGGGTGTTGTTTCAATGTAGCACTTTGCATGGAATATGGGGCACTTTCCAAGTATTATAAAATATGTATTGGCTCCCACCCTCTCACCCCCGCTCCTACTGTTGCAGTGGTGGCTGGAATCTTCAGTCTCTCTCTCTCCTCCTCCTGCTTGTGGAGGGCTGGGCAACAGGAAGGTGCTACATGAATAGCAGGGAAAGATCTAGGCTGTCGTATGGCAAGAGGGGCCACTTTGCCTGAGGCCAGGAGGGAAGCTGTGTTACTTGTGCAGTGGAAAGGAGCCAGCCTGGTCACTCTGCCTGCACAGTAAAGAAAGGGCTGAGTTAGTCATGCTTCCCACATGGTGAGGAGAGAGCTGGGTTGGTTGCACTACCTGCAGCTAGAGGGCAGCCAGTTTGCCCACACCGCATGTGTGACCAAAAGGGAGACTGCTGTACCTGCACAGCAGAGGGGAGTCAGGCTGACTGTGCTGCTCATGCAGTGGGGGAGAGCTGGGCTGCTTGTGCAGCTACAGGTGGGATTTGAGGGAGGACCCACCAGGTGTGTGGCCTAAGGTTCTACAGCTTATAGGTTGTGCAGCCCCACACTGTCTAGATTTTGAACAGCCCTGGTTTATAATTGTCAGAGATTCTCAGCACTTGTCTGTGTAAAAACACTTAGAATAATTAGCTCCTTATGACATCTATTTTATGATCATCTTTTTCATAAGGATGTGTCAAATCATAACCATAAGTCAGAAGCCCCTGAAGATGTTTCAGAAAATGCTGCATGTGAAAAAATGGAAGATGTGACACTACACCAGCAGACTTGTGAAGAAGGCAAATCATTGTCAGATGCCCAGCTCACCCGAGATAACAGACATCTGCAAATCTGGTCCGTGCTTGAAAGTGTTTGGAATACGATAAACCTGTACAGGTAGGACATGCTGAAAGAGTTCAGATTTAACGTGCTATTAGTCCTTCATGTCCCACCATGCATATGTTTGGATATTGTCTCTCTCTGCCATGTATACATTGATTATAGAGTAAGTACAGGCAGTCAGAAAGCCTGAGGCTGAATCAATTTGATCTTTGCAGGTTAGTCTAAGCCAGTGTTTTCCAACCTTTTCCAGCCCAAGGCATACTTGCATTAATACAAAATTTTCATGGCACACCTGTTAAGGCATGCCATATCCTCATACCTATTGCAGCTCATTGCCATGGCAAAATTCTGTGGCACACCTGTTAATTTCTGACGGCACACTTTTGTGCTGTGGCACACTGGTTGGGAAACAGTGGTCTAAGCTGCATCGTTTGAATTGATAAGCAAGTGAAAGTGAACAGACACTCAGTCACTTCTTGATTCCAGAAATGCAGTCACGAGCCTGCAGTGGCCCAGGCCAGAAGCTGGGGAGCACTAGAGCATGCCTCCCTGCTTGGTGGAGCAGATAGCTTGGGCCAAGGCTATCCCACCACCCTGCAGCTGGGGGGGAAGGGGGAGGGGTTGTTGCAGGGGAGATGCAAATCATTCTGGGGGGACCATGAGTTAACTTGAATCTGGAGGGGATCTGGGACAGAAGTTCAATAAACTGATTTAGTGCTAGTGCTGGCTCTTAGTTTCACTCATTTCTTGATTAAAGAAATATAGAGTAATTCTTCCATTGTAAAGAATTCAGGAAGACCACAGTGGGTCAGAATGTTTTTGACGTGAGAGATTCCTATTTGAAATCCCTGGGTTTATTTTGTGCATCATGTGCACGTATATGCACATCTAATACTGCGTGATACCCCACAGCACTGCTAAAAGGATCTTGTAGCACCTTGGTTGAGAAATCACTGTCTTAAAGTTTATCAATGATTAAGATAAGGCACAAGGTTATTTTCCTTACAGACTCATTTTTGTGTTATTTATTATAACCAAGTCTTTTAAAACTTAAGCTGTATTCTTTTTAAACTATATTATACAAACAATTAAAAAAATGGTGAAAATGCAAAGGTGTGTGGCCCTCCCATTGATTAGTTCTCCTTTTAATTTTAACTAAATGCTTGCCCTTAGTAGGCTTAGAACAAAAATGTATTTAGGGTTTCATTTTTAATCAAGATGCCTAAAAGCTATTTATGGGATTCACTGCCATACCATTAGCTTGTATAAATCTGAAATTGTGCATATAAATGCATGGATGAAAATAGGTGTAGTGGTAGTTTTCTGAGACTCATTTGAAACCTGCAGGTGAAGGATACTATATAACTATCATCCAGTGTTAATTTATTTAAAAATGGTTCTCTGTAATATGCTTTTTTGTTGTAGAACTGTGGAATTGCTGGGGTCTGTTATTTTTAAGCACCTTTAATAAATAAATTTACGCAAACAAAATAATTTTCTACTATGTTTGGTAGTTTTGAAGTGCACAGATGTATCTCTTATCTGTATTTAACCTTCTAGAGTATGGTGTTCTCTTCCCTTAGTCAAAATACAATATGTGGTGGAGTTGTACTGAAGTGCTTCTCCTTTTCCATAATAGGAAGCAAAACAGGAGTGTTCTTACTAGCTTCTTGAGACTGAATGTTTCCACTGTGTTTTGTCTTTCTTAGTATCGACATTTTCCAGAAGTTGAACCCAAGTATTATCAGCACCATTGCAAAGACATCGTTTGAAGAAGCTTTCTTAGGTCTACAGAAATTGATGGCAGCTGTGAATGATATTCTTGAAGGCATTCGTAGGTAAGTATGTTAGCTGTTTGGAATAGCTCAATTTTTGGGGCTGAATTGCAGCTTACTATGTGCTGTTATATCCTTCACTAATTCTGAAACTGGTACCTGTATTTGGAAAATATATTTCTCAGTTAGTAATAGAGGAAACTGGAGCTGCAGACACTTAATGGCTAGCCATTGGATCTCTTCAGTTATTCCATCTGCTTTTTGGGGAGAGAAAAGGGAGGGTGGTGAGTAGTGGTATTTGTCTTCCAGGACTCAGTGACCAGTCACTAACATCTATGCCAAGTATAGGTAAGATAAGATGAAATCTGCCTTGATCTGGCTGTGGCTGCAGTCTGCATGATGTGATTGCACAAATTTTTGTCTGCTCATCTTTGCACCAAGCTGGAGGGTTGAAAGGTTACCTAGCTGGTGGTTTTTGACAGCATTCTGATATGTGCTATAGTAGATGCACTGCTTTCTTCTAGACACTTGGCTAAATTTTCCTTCCTTTGCATGTGGAGACAGTCCACTGACTTTGAAAATGGGATGACTAGTATGAGTAGGCATTGACTTCAAAGTCTGTCTTCCTCATTGTACAAACTAAGAACAGAATACTTTTCAGCAGCATTTTCAGAGTGTAAGCCTCAATGTGCAGGGGTCATTTTTTCTTCCTTTTTTAAAAATTATTTTTGATATCCTACTTTCTTGGCTAGTCCTATTAAAATTATTAGGAACAAAACCTATAAGGGTTCATTGATTCTGTACATAAAACAAAGTTGAAGCTGTCAATTCTTTTTTATTTATTTTTTAATCATTATATAGAATTTAGTGGATAATTACTATATTGCCCCAAACTTAAGGGATCTTTCATGTAGTTACTTCTACCTTTTTAAGGAGTAGCTTTAAGCAAATCACTTAATTTTAATTGCATAAAAGAAACAAATTAACTAAATGACATAAAATGTAAATTTAGATATTTAAAAAAAAATTGGGTGCAGAGTATGAAATCAAATATCTAATTTGGAAATAACTGTGATGTTTTATGGACTTGCAGTAGGGGGCACTGTGCAATTAAAAACTAGTGATTTTGAAAGTTACCTTTTAAAAATCAGCTACACCCTCTAGCTATAGGGTTTCCTTGGTTTAACCTTAAGTAAAGGCATTTAAATTGGTTTGAAGCTTCTGAATTTTTTCCTTACTAAATTAAAAAAAAAAAAGTTAATAATTAACTCATTGCAATATTGAACATCAAAACTAAAAGTCAGAACTTGAAAACTAAGATACCTTACTTCTTAGTATGGTATTCTTATATTAGATGTGTAAACTTAAAGATTTAGTTGATATATTTAAGATTTTAGTTCATATTTTCTACCCCTGTTTTTTTAAAAGTTACTTCTACAGTGTTAGATTATTATTTTATCTAATATATGTGCAAGAAGCAGTATGTATCTAAAGAGAGACTGCTATTAAAATCTGAATTTTTCACAATGTTTGGAAGCTTCCTTTCTTTATCTGACTAAAAAGTAGCTCCTCTGGTTCTTGTAACTTGAAAAAAATCTTAAAACCTAATTTAGTAAAACAGACAAAAAGAAAACCCCTAAGGGTTTTTTACTAGCAATTTACATTAGAAGTTTAACTGGATTCCATTTGAGTTACCCCATCAGAATATTCCTTTGGTTAAATACATTTCTTCAACTTTAGATCTCCTTATCAACAAACTGGGAGGATTACTGTGGCTGCTTAAAGGTTAACAAAGTATTTGATAACTAAAACCATGTTTGCTTTTGTGATGCATGTCATAAATGTATAGTTTTTTTCCCCTTCACTTTGTCAAATGAAATAAAAGTTCTTAATTATTAAAGATGCAAAGAAAGTGAAATTTGCAATTGCTGAAGTATGTAATTGATGATTACGTAAGTATTTTGAAAGACATTATGGAGCATAGTTTATTTTTCTGATAACTAGGTAGTCATTCCCTTTCCTCCTAGTTTGGCTCATTATTTTTTTTTAACAGTTTTAGTAATGTAGACTGTGCTGAAATAACTGTAAACGAAATTCTGAAATCGAATACTATATTTAAGGCTGGTTTAGTCTGCTCTGTTTGTTGTTCCTGAAACAATTGTTAATCTAATCTGCTAACCCGCATTTACGGATGCATTGCCCACCGCAATTCGTCACCATTCTTTGCCTGCTCCATGATGGTATGTGAAGAGTGGTTTCTCAGTAACAGATCTATCACAGATCCCTTTGATGTTAAGACAGGAGTTAAGCAAGACTGCATCATTGCTCCAATACTCTTCTCAATATTCCTTACTGTGATGCTACATCTGACCGCCAACAAGCTTCCAGTTGGAGTGGAGCTAAACTACCAGTTGTTTGATAAATTGCTTAATCTCAGCTACCATTCAGCATCAGCACAGAGGCAGAAAGGGATCTTGGAGGCATTATTGACTCCAAGATGAACATGAGCCGCCAATGCCAGACCGCAGCCAGCAAGGCCGGCCATACCTTGTCATGCATCCAAAGGTGCATCTCAAGCCGGTCCAGAGAGGTGATACTCCCCCTCTATGCAATTGGAGTACTGCGTCCAGTACTGGGTTCCACACTTCAAAAGGGATGTGGCCAGCCTGGAGAGGGTTCAGAGGAGGGCCTCCCGCTTGGTGAGAGGGCAGCAGGACAGGCCCTATGAGGAGAGACTGAAGGACCTGAACCTGTCCAGCCTCAGCAAGAGGAGGCTGAGGGGTGACCTGGTGGCTGCCTACAAGCTCATCAAGGGGGATCAACAGCAAATAGGCAGAGCTCTTTTCTCCCCAGCACCACCTGGGGTGACAAGGAAGAATGGTAATAAGCTGATGGAGAATAGGTTTAGGTTAGAGATCAGAAGGCAATATTTTACAGTTAGGGTGGCCAAAATCTGGAACCAGCTTCCCAGGGAAGTGGTCCTCGCCCCTACCTTGGGCAAATTCAAGAGGAGATTGGATGATCACCTGTCTGGGGTCTTCTGAACCCAGCATTCATTCCTGCCTGTGGCAAGGGGTCAAGCTAGATGATCTGTTCAGGTACCTCCTGACCCTAGCTACTATGAAGGTAGCACCATCTCTGTCTAAACCAGTGGTACTCAACCTTCAGCACATGCCAGATCTGGCCCAATGAGCTCTGTCATTCAGCCCAAGAACAAAATTGGCAAGGAGAGTGGTCGACAGGTCCAACAATTTGGCAAAGGGAATGGTGGCAGTTAATGCTGCCACTGCTTCCCTGTTGTCAAATTTACAAGCCCCACAGGACAGATGACAAGACTCCATGAGCTGAACAGGGTTGGCGCACAGAGCTGGGCAGCGGGCCTGATCCACTCTTGTAGCACGGGGCGACCCTCTACTGCTCATCCAGTCCACCGCCTAGAAAGGTGGTACACCACTGTTCTAAACCATTTCAGTACTGTAGTAGGATTGGAGTGATGATGGTCCAGTAAAGGAGCAAGGTTTTTTAGATGGTTATCTTCTGATAATATAGATTGTCTAATAAAAGATTCATGTTGGGCTCTCAAACACAAAATGCTCTGTTTGAACACAGTACAATTCTCAAGCCCATGTGCCTGAGAGCATGTCTGAGATTTCTCTCAGCTATGTTGTTGATCAGATAAAAGATATAACCAAAAAACCCCCTGCTAAATGATCTCAAAGGTTTTTTTTCTGATCTGTATTTAAAGCTTCCAGTGATAGAGATTTCACAACATCTCTGCGCATTTTTTTTCCATACAGTCTTCTAAACCCACTTTTCCCTTGTTGCAGTTTAAACCCTTTTTCTTCTTTGTTTGTTGTCCGCTATAGACACAGGTCAGTTTACTGGCATACTCTTTATAACAGTGCTTTTAGTTTTTGAAGACTAACAAATCCCCACCTTCTCATCTTTAAATCTATCCTTTAGCGTTTAGGGGTTTAGTTGTGAGATGTGAAACTTCTAACTTACATGTTGAGTTTCAGTCTGGTCCACATCGGTAGTGAATTAAAGTATTGCTTTCTAATAGCTATTTATCTGCCTGGGGTACTGCAATAATGCTTGCTGTACTAACACAAGGTTCTACCCAGGCCACTTAGATGTACTTCTTGTGGTTAGACTACTGCTTTGTACTTTTTCATTTGCCATCTTTAGTGGCTGATGAGAAGAGGATTGCTGGTGTTAGTATGGATTAGTAATGCTCAGCTGGGGTGCTGTAGCACTCTGGGGTGATGTGAGATCCTTTTGAAGGGTGCTGTGGGGAATGAGGAGGTAAGTACATGCCCATCTTTGCCAGGCTGTTCCTCCTCCCTTCCCACCATCCTAAAAGCCTCCCCTGTGCAAGGTGGTAAGCACATGCCCATTTCTGCCTGGCTGCTGCTCTTCCATTCGCCCCCAGAACTGCCCAGCCCCTTTGCAAGGACATAAGTACGCTCATCCCTGTTTGCTTCTTCCCCCCACCTTACCCTCCTCAACCAGGCCTCTGTTCAAGGATGTAATAAAAATGTAACTTTTGAAATAGGGTGGTGCTCAATTCACAAAAGTTAAAGGGGTGCTTAGAGTCTAAAATGGTTGACAACCACTGGTATAGATGCTTATCCCACAACATTACCTCCTTTTAAATAAATTGGAATGAGGCAAATATCTGTTTTGGGAACATGCACCACTCAGAAAAGTGTTTCATTTGTAACCATTTGGCTCTTGAGTATTATGTATAGCCAGTTCAAGGCCACTGCTCTATCTCTACAGAAGATTTGCTCACTCAAAAGAATGAAAATGGAATGGCTTTTTCATGGACAGTTATAAACCCCACCATGGACTGAAGGTTTGTTGGGGTGTCCTACAGCTTTTATGGGTATAGGTTGTAGTCATGTTGGTCTAAGGACATAGGCAGACAAGGTTCTTTGGGTAAATCTTATATCTTTTATTAGACCAACTCAAATAGTTTGAAAACTTCTTCTTGGCAAGCTTTTAGGGATAAATACCCTTTGTCAGGTATTCTTTGACTATTCATTCTGTCCAGGAAGAGCACAGACCACCCGCAGATGCTTTCTTTATCAGCCTGACGAAGTGTATTTGTACCCAAAAACATGCAAACAAGCCTTTTCAGCTATTTGAGTTGACTAATAAAATATATCAGACTTACCCAAAGAACCTTGTATTCAGTTTTTATGGTGTTTGTTCCATTGACATGGTGAGTAGGTGATCTCATTGGAAAGGCAGTGTTATGCTGTATCCATTTATCACATTTTTATTACTGTGGGGGTTATATGATGCCGTCTTTAGGTGTCCTAATGAGTTTGGATATGGTTTAGTCAAAGGAACTGAGGGATGCATACTTAAGGATGGGAATGGGCAGAACTGCTACATTTCTCTTGCTATTGTGATACTATGGCAAGGACAGTTGTCGTTCCCAATTGAAGACAGAAGGGGCCACTGGTGGGATGAGCACCCAACTTTACTATCTTCATGTAATTGGAAAAACAACTTCTTGGTAGCAAAGGCATCTGAAAGGAATAGCTCATCAGCCAAAGGAATGCCAGGTGTCCTAGGGCAAAAGAAATGTCTAAAGGATTTTGGAGACTTATGAGGAATTGTGACAATGCAGAAGCTGGGGCTGGTTTGGAGATATTATAAGGACTGGTTGTGAGGAGGCCAAGGTCTTTTGGATTTTTCCCAGAATGGAGAAGGGTCCAAGGCCCCAGCAGCTAGGGATGGCAGAATCAGCAGAAAGGCTGAATTCTGGAGATACTGGCAGGACTCTTGGATGAGCTATATTGTAGCCCACCACTTCCCAACCCTGGGTCACGACCAAAGTGAGGGTCACGGGGGCAACGCTGGCAGCACCGCACAGAAAAGAGGAGCTGTGCCATGTGCTAGGAGCTCCCCTGCCCCCTGGGCTGCTGCTGCCACTGCACTCCACTCCCAGCAGCGAGGTGCGGGGAAAAAAAAGGTTGGGAATCACTGTGCTGGTTGAGGGTAAGAAACATAACTTGTCTTTTTATTTTGTCTTTAAACATACGGTCAGTTTTGCTTGTACAATTCTTTCCCCATAGATAACAAATCCTTTTGTTTTTTTGTCCTTTCTGATTGCCTGTGGTAAAGAGGGGTTTCTGGGCTAGTGATGTTCCAGGCCATCCCAGTCTATGAAAAGAGGGACCTAAACCTCTACAAGCCAAAGGAGAGACCACCACCGCCTGGGGCTCAGGGATTCTCCTACTGCATCTGTGAGTTCCAGTATAAGGGCAGTAGAGTTGAGGCTTGTGGGAATAACAAGTACCCCGGGGCAAACCTGTGTTTGTTCTGTGGAACAAGCAGTTGGTCAGCAGGGAGGAACTTGGGGCTCTGGGAACATGCTGTGGACGGGTTTGTGACAGGCTGTTCTATTATCTTAAAGTGACTAAAGATGAACACATATGAACTTCTAGAAGGTTGTAAATGATTTAAATTTATACTCTGCCAGCTTGTGAAGCCAAACAGTGTTATACTATTGCCAGATATCAGCACTTTGTCTGTTTCTTTTGCTGAAGCACAAGAAAGACATTTGAAAGTTGAGGAAAGTTCTAGACTAATTTTGTTCAGGTGGTCATAAAATTCCAGAGATTGAGGGATGAGGAAGAGGCAGAACAGGGTCCGATTCCTGTGGGGAAATCTTTTGACCTCCTAGACCAGGGGCAGGCAATTATTTCAGACCGCTTACTGAGTTTTGGTAAACTGTTGAGGGCCGCATTTCCCTTTCCAGCACAGGGAAGCAGGAACAGCTCCATGGTCCCAGGCCAGAAACCTCTGCTAGGCAGGGGTTTCTGGTTGTGTGGCCAGGGCTGGGCAGACCTTGCTGCTGGGTCCTGCCACTAGCTTCCTCTGGGTCCTACTGCCCCTGGCTCCTGTCATCTTTGACAGGCAGCTAGGAGCAAATAAATACTAATTTTCTATTTTTTATTTATTTATTTATTTATTTATTTTACGGGCCCTGCGGGCTGGATAGAGTGGCCTCACGGGCCAGATCTGGCCTCCAGGCCGTATTTTGCCCACCCCTATCCTAGACGCATTGGAAAGCCAGTATATTTTTTATAAAATATATTATGTAATTACAAATTTTGTCTTAATATTCCTTAAATGTTAGTGTTGCTTTATACCTTTCCTTGCATAGCATCCTGTTTTGGAGCCATATAATTGGACGTGCTTACATACCCAATGTAAATCTTTTCTCAGACTCGCAAATAGTACTGCTGAGATCTGGGAGTATTGCCTATGCTCAGCTCTGCTTTTATTGAAGCTCATAGATCTATCCTGTCATTGACATCCTTAAGAGAAAGTGAAGTCTGTATCTATGACCTCATGCTGTGAGGTGCTGACCACCATGCAGCATTGGGCCCCGCAAAACGGTGTACTTTAGTCCGAAGTAAAACTACATTAGCACTTGCCCCTACATATTTTGCACAACTAGGGTGTGGGTTGTTTTTTTTTTTTAAATCTTTCCATAAATGTACAGACGGAATTTATTCATAACATTGCAGATGGTGTTTTTCCTGCATTTTGAGAGACAGGCGTTGAGCTGGAACTCCCCCTTCTCTGCTTTTATCTGATTTGCTATGTGAATTTCTGTAATAATGAGACCTCTTTATACCATATTTTGAGTCCTGTTAAAATAGCTATGCTGTAAAAATAATAAATTAAACTGGTTCAAATTCTTCAGTGGAGTTGTACCTACTTTTTCTGCAGTGGATTTAGCTCAGCGTTTGTAATAAACACTTCAAGATGCTATGGTAAATGACACTAAGTGTTAAATATTAATATCAATATTAATAAAAATTGTCATTTTACTCAGACTAGCTCAATCCTATGGAAGATTTTAAATATAGAACTATTAACTATTTTAAATACAGTTGTACTTTTATATAGTAGCTATGCTGTTGGGACCCTTAAAAATAGGTTTTTGTCATTCCTTAAAACACTTAAACTAGAATAGCAAAGAAGCTTCCTAGAGGGACTTAAGCCAGCAGTTTCTTTTGGCAGGTATAGCTTGCATTGAAATGGGGGAAAAAATATGCCTAGACTGGCCTCTGGAGAATTTTATGCAAGAAACATGTTACCTAAATGTTTCCAGCATAATATTCTTCCTCTCCAAAACGTGACTTTTTAAAAAAACCCTAAAACTTACCTTTAGTAAGTGTAGCTAGGTGTTTAGTTTGAATTTTCATTTTTCTTCAATATGCTAAGAAAAATGTACTCTTGTTCTATTGCCAATTTTAGAGTATTTCATAGTTTCCAACTAGGCTTTCAGATAAATTTTTTAACTGATTGCAGGACATTTGCAATAAAAAACAGTCATGTATCAAAAGTTTAAACCCCGTCATTGTGTTTGTGGCATATAATGAAACATGTTTAGTTGCATAAAATGTTTTATCTGACTTTTCCCCTGATCCAGCATGCTAGTAATGTCTAATGGCAAACATTTATGTAATACGAAGAGTCTTTGTGTCACGTAGAAAATGTTCAGATACAGAGACACTCTTAAACTGAAGTTTAAAAATATAAACTTAATATCTAAAACACATGGTTTTCAGAACTTTTAAAGAACTTTTCAGAAGTATTCAAAATACAGAATGTTTTGGATTTCATCTGGCATTTTTATCTGAAAATTAAGCTCACAGTACTTAAAAATGCATGGTGCTACTGTTAACTTCCATTTGATCATGTTTTAATGGTAGAAAAAAATGTTTTTGGCCAATGCTATTTTTTCTGTAGTTGGTACCAAATGGATAAAACAATTTTGATAAGCTCTGCTTTTAGGCCATGGCATTTTTTGGGAGTGGTTTTGTAACTCTGGCTTACCTTTTTAGACTTTTTTTCCCTGTTTTTATATTGAACTTCGCTATTACAGCAATGAGACATTCTTCTTTTCTTGTGTCTATGTATAGACAGAAGTATAGAAGATCTTCTCAAAAATAGTATGGGGGGAGATAACCCCTCCTACTTAGCCTGAATCAGTGTGGTGTTAGATTTTCCAATTGTACGATAATATTAACACAGGCTGATGGCTTTTATTGATAGTAATCAAATTGATATACTGGATCAGACCTTTCCAAACCTGAGCAATTCAAATTAAAGGTCCAGTCTCTACATGTAAATTTTGTGCTGGGTAAAGGTGTGATTTTCTTTTTTTTCCTCTTCCCCCTCACCCCAAGCTTCTAACTGTATCTCAGTCCAGCAACTATTTTTGATAAAATCCTGACCATCAATGCATATTAGACTGGTAGAACTCATCAGCGACTTGGATGAGGGGGTGAAAAGCACCTTGTTCAAATTCGTGGATGACACTAAGATGTGGGGAGAGGTGGGCATGCTGGGAGGGAGGGACAAGCTACAACTAGATCTGGACAGGTTACAGGGGTGGGCGGAAGAGAATAGGATGGGATTCAGTACTGACAAGTGCAAGGTACTGCACCTAGGGAGAGAACCAGCAGTATACCTGTAAGCTGGGGAACTCCCTTCTTGTCAGCACAGAGGCAGCAAAGGACCTTGGAGTCATAATTGATTCCAAGATGAACATGAGCCGCCAATGTGAGGACGTGGTCAGTAAGGCTAACCGCGCCTTGTCATGCATCCACAGATGCATCACAAACAGGTCCAAGGAGGTGATCCTCCCCCTCTGTGCGACATTGGTCAGGCCGCGGTTAGAGTACTGTGTCCAGTTCTGAGCGCTGTACTTCAGGAGGGATGTAGACAACATTGAGAGGGTCCAGAGGAGGGCCACTTGCATGATCATGGGGCAGCAGGGCAGGCCGTACAAGGAGAGGCTACAGGACCTGAACCTGTTCAGCCTCCACAAGAGAAGGCTGAGAGGGGATCTGGTGGCCATCTATAAACTTACCAGGGGGACCAGCAGGGAACGGGAGAGTCCCTGTTCCCCCAAGCACTACCAGGAGTAATTGGGAATAATGGCCACAAGTTGACTGAGAGTAGGGTCAGGCTAGACACCAGGAGGCACTACTTCACAGTCAGGACGGCTAGGATCTGGGACCAACTTCCAAGGGAAGTGGTGCTTGCTCCTACCCTGGGGGTCTTCAGAAGGAAGCTAGACAATCACCTAGCCAGGGTCATTTGACCCCAGTATTCTTTCCTGCCCATGGCAGGGGGGTTGCATTTGATGATCTACTCAGGTCCCTTTTGACCTTACCAACTATGAAACTGTCAGGGTGGGCAATATTTCAGCTGGAGGGCCATTTAATGCGTTTTGGCAAGCTATTGAGGGCTGCAACGGTAGGCACGCCCCTTGATAAGTGCTCTGCCCCAGTAGCCATCTTGGCACCAGAAGTTCTGTCCCTAACCCCCTGACCTTTGCCACCATAAGTCCCTTCCCTTGCCCTGGAATACTCTGTGAGGGGGAGGGAGAGGCTTGCCATTTTGCAACCGGAAAATAAACTAATCGTATACTAAAATAAATTAAACATCTACTACAACTTTTTTTTTTATTTTATTTTTTAAATATTTTTGTTCTGATTGATCTGTTTGGATAGTGCATCTAGAGGTGATTGCATAATTGCTCAAAATAGAAGAGTAAAACTATGTTGTGTGTGGGGGTAAGGGGAAGTATGTAGGGGCTGTGTGGTTGAAGAGTGGGTGGGTGTGGACAAGTGTGGCTGTGGGGTATGTGGTTGTGGTAGGAGTGTGTGAGGGTGTGTGGGTATGGTGGGGGGTGGGAGAGGTATTCAGAGTCCCTGGTGTATGGCAGTCCCTGGAGCTGCATGTGGTGGTAGTGAGTGGGGCCAGCCCCTCCCAGCCACATAGCGCGCAGCTTCCCACTCTCCAACCCCAGTCCCTGGTCTCGGGTGGTGCCAGTGTGCAGGGCCAGCCCTACATGGCCCAATAGTGCTACCGCCGAAGTCCCTAGCTTTACATTGTAGCAGCATGCGTGGCCAGGCCCACCCAGCCCCATAGCTGCAGCTTCCTCCTGAGTCCCCAGCCGCACATGGTGGCAGTGTGTGGGGCCAGTCCCACCTGCCCCATAGTGTGTGGCTTCTGTGCTCCCACCCCAGGCCCATGTGCACGTGGTGGCAGGGTGCGGGGCCAGCCTGGACCGACTCCATAACACACAGCTTCCCACGCTCCTACCAGAGTTTTTGGCCACGTGAGATGACAGTGTGTGGGTCCAGTCCCAACCAGCCCCATATCATGCAGCTCCTGTGCTCCTGCACTGTGCAGGGCCAGCCCAGCTTGGCCTCATAGCACAGCTCTCTGCACTCCTGACCCATGGGGATCCCTGGGCCCAGCCTGGTGGTACCCTTACCTAAATTCGGGCTGGATAGATTTGCCTGGCAGGCTAGATCTGGCCCACGGGCCATGTTTTGCCCCTCTTCCCCCCACCTGCTTTATATGATTTCCTCAAATGAAATACCAGCAATAGAACTCTTGCTAGCATAGGAAAGGCCTGATTTACTCTTTCATCATTCAGATGGGTATATACTTCTTAAATAAGAGCCCTGGGTCTATGTCAATACCCATCTTTGAATAGTTATGATTTGTTCTTTCCTTTATGCCTGTCTTGTTGCTTCTTTCTCCTGCATATGGTCTTTCCTTACTCTCACTGTGTATGGACCAAACTGAATCATCTAAAATTCAGATGGTTCCTCCATCTGTTACCCATATGCTAGTTCACTAGAGAACTAGCCTTGAAGGGCATTGACTATACAAGCTTCAATGGAAGGAATAAGTGGAAGAAAAAGAGAGAACTCGTACACTGAGATAAGCCTTCAACATGCTTTTTATCAGTTGTTAGCTTGGCAGCAGCAAAGTTTCTTGCATGTATACTTTTTACTGGATGATTAAGGACAACTCAGATGGTGTCATCTTCCTTTCACTGTCTTCTTCTTTCCACCTACTGCAGCATGTGCATGGGAAGGAGGGGAGGTATTTAGACAAGTTAAAAAACCAAAACTTAAAATCTAGAAAGCCTTGTAGTATGAATCAAGCTGCAAGAAAAATAAAACTGCCAAATTTAGGATAGGGAAACTACTAATTAAGAGATTGTTTTGAAGTTGCATTGCTGTAAAATCACTTGTAGATATTTGAACAGTATTAGTAACAAGTTCATATGCTAAAGTTTTATTTTTTTTTTTCTTGTTTCCACAACAGAACCAACTCCAGTGGATAAGTTTGCAGTATAACTCATTTCATAGTCTAGATGCTAGCGCTTTCCCTTCATTCCCAGGCTACGACTTGGACAGACTTTGCATCAACTTAAATGTTTACCCTCAGTCTTGTCAGAAGTATCTGAACATTATTACATGTTTGTTGGCCAGGATTTGAAGTTCTGACATGAACAGAATTCTTTTAGTCTCTAGTGCGTTTAAAGTTTTTTGTTCAAGATTTCAGTGAAGGAGGAGACATTAATGACCTTGTATTGTTCACTTATGCAAATTACAGGATTAGTTGGACATTGATGCAGAATTTTTTCAAGAGAGTCTGCGGTAACTATGACTTAAATTTCACCAGATGCATACAAAAGATCAGTTGGTAATGGATGAGATGCACTGTATGAAAGAATCGTTCACTCAGAACATAGCAAAAGAATGTTAAAATACAATATAAACAGTCTACAATGTTGTACGGTCATTGTCATGAAGCACTTGTATTTGGCTAAGGCTTGGATGCTAACTCTTTAATTTTAAATTTAATTGTAAGTGTAATGACTTAAGCTGTAATAGGAGGGACTGTAAATTCTTATGCAAGCAAAGCATAAATATTTTAACAATCTACCATAGTACTACAGAGAATCATGAGATTCAGAGTATAGCAGAGTCCCTCTGAAATACGTTTTTAATACACATTTACACAATGCTCCACTGGCAAAGCTACCAAATTGAACACTTGGGAATAGACTCAGTTAAAAATAGTTAGGGATTTGCAGTTGTACAAAAACTGGTTCTACTTTCTGTTGGCTGATTTCGTCTAGTAATTAGCTGTTCCACAGATTAGTAACCAATGTCTTTTGTTTCTGGTCATGTCAAGTTTGCTTTTTGTCTTCACATCATGCCAAGCTTTTAGTCCAGGCACTAGGCCTCTGACCTGGAGTCCCCCAGTAACTCTGTCATTAATGTTTATATGTACTCTGGCAGCATACTTTAGAAATAAGATGAAGAATAATGCTCAACTTGGAAAGTGCTGGGCATTATTTTCCTACCTCTAACTGCTTGAATCTGTATTAAATTTAAAAGCCATGGTCTGAGCAGCTCTCATAGATTCTAATCTAAGTAAATTAATATCTCTATCTCTGTTTCCCTGTCTGTAAAGTGTGGATAACAGTTTCTGTCTCTCATGGACTGCATTTACATGTTTGTTTTTCATAGGTTCATAGATTGTAAGGGGCTGGAAGGGACCTTGCAAGATCATCGGGCCCAACCCCTGCATTAGGCAGGAAAGACCATTTTAATTCACCTGTGTTCTGCAACCCAACGTAGGGAAACAACTCATATGGCTTTTATCGGGTAGTAGACAACAGCAAAACAAAGGTGTGCGTTAGAGCAATTACTGTCATTTTTGTAGCAATACACACTGTGAATATTAAACCCTGAAAAAAGCTCCCAAGAAATGCTCCTGGCATAACCCACCCTTCCCACCATACTAGACGAATCAACTTTTAAAAAGATGTGACAGCCTCTGAAATGTCACTTTTGATCTGACAGAGATCAAAAGTCCAATACAGAATTTTTGTTGGGTCCGTACAGCACTAAAGCTGAGCATCAGGAAAATCAAAGGAGCACAGCGAACATCAACACCCCTCACTTCAGGCTAGATGAAACAGAGATACCTAACGTCCTGCTAAGTCGAAAGGGCCCAGACAGCACTAAACCCACGCTGGCTGGAAGGGAACTTTTAAATAACGTGGGGTTACATGTTTGTACTTCAGTTTCCATTTGCTTGAAGTCACTATGCAACGAAGATATTCTCAGTGGGAAACGTGGAAGAGAAGCACCCGCATAGCCAGGGGCTGTGGGAGGTGTTGTAGATAAATGTGGTGCAATGTATCCCAGAGCAGATGTTGTATATCATGAGCAGGAATTACATATGATAAAAAACAGAGTATAGTCTATTGTGTACAAAGCCTGCAAAAAAAGCATTATTTAAAGGACTTTCTACAAAGGGATTTGGCTATCATTAATCCCATTATAGAGTAGTTTGTGTACTGTTGGAATATTTTCTAGGAATCTGAAGTAACTGAAAAAATCCTAATCCTAGGCCATAATAGATCCCTCTTCTTGATGCTAATGAAATTCTATATTACATCAATGTTCCATGATAGTATAGACTAGGCTCTTTAACCCTGGTCAGCAGCCAGTTTAGGAGTGAAGCCCTGATAGACTGCTTTGCTTTGGCAGCTCTTGCAGCCAAGCTGGTTCCAGACATACTGGCACCTGCCTTTCCTTTGGATTAAACCAGCAAGGCCAAGAGGGGAACACTGATATGTAGATATTTCAGTGTCTCCATATATACTGCCCAGGCTTTTGTTCCCTGGAGAGGTCACTCCAGCTTCACTTTATTTTCAAGCAAGGATTACATTCAGCGAACTCATGCTCCAGCATAATTCTATCATTTCACAAGACAGACAGATGCCTACTAAAAGCTAATCATAGTAATTTTGTGCAGAGCAGCAGATATATATCATGTACATATACAGATGTTGCTTTGGTCATATTATGGCAGTTTCATAAACTAAATAGGTATAGCTAGGGCTGTGTTTGGATGAAAAATCTCCATGGGAAATGTTGCTGTAGGAAAATATTGTGGCTCATAAATGACACTTGTGTATCCAGTGCTTCAAGGTACTCAGTGCCTGTGTTATTGAGTTTCCATATCTCATGAAACTTGAAGTTCTTATCCTTTTAGATAAGCGTTCTTTTTTGCAAGAACTGTCATGTTAACCCCACTTCCTTGGCCAGCTTCCAATCTGGCTATTTTTTTATATGCCAAATACTGTACCAAATGGAAAACACATTGGGATAAGGTGTTCTTCAGTTGTTAGTAAATTGTATAGGTGTCATGTGCTATTAGGGATTTGTTTTACCGTAGAAGTAGGAAATATTTTTAGGGGTGTGTCTGTGTAGTAACATAACTCTGTTACCTTACCTCTGTTAAGGGGAAAGCTTTTTTTTTGGTGGAAATCTCATGAATATAATCACCAAAAGGCAAGGAAACTTGCAGCTTAGCCAGCATTAACTAGTTTCTGCTTCCATAGCTTCCCAGTCTAAATTTCAGGAGAATTAGGACCTGGATCTAAACTATACAGCATAGGCCGATTTACAACCTATATATTGCTAGCTGTCTTGAAATGCAGGGATTCAGTATAAAAGGTTTCCATGGATCATTATTTTATATGTAGTATTAAATGTTGGGAAGAAATAAATAGCTGTAAGTAAATACTGTGATGGGTAAAAACCTGAGATTCTAATCCCTAATGAGAACCATTGTACAGAGGATTTATAAAATCATAGGATTGGAAGGGACCTCAGGAGGTCATCTAGTCCAAGCCCCTGCTCAAAGCTGAACCATTCCCAACTATATCATCCGAGCCAAGGCTTTGTCTAGCCAGGTCTTAAACACCTCAAAGGATGGAGATTCCACAGCCTCTTTGGGCAACTTGTTCCAGTGCTTTACTACCCTCCTACTAAGAGAGTTTATTCTAATATCAAACTGTTCGGTCACCACCGGATAAGGGTGTGTGCTCTTGTGCCTGACGGACATTCACTAGTCTTCTCCTGCATGTCGTACCCTCTGCCAGCCTGTTCAGGGTGGTGCGCTCTCTCTCTCTCTCCCTTTTATTCCCACCTGCGATGACTTTTTTTTTTGATGGTCATTGGAGATGTTAAGGAAGTGGGAGAGGGGTGGGTGTTGATGTTACTGTCCCGATCACTGCCAGCATCTGATTCATGCTCAGGTTACCACACCACCGAGAAGAAAAAAACTGGCAGATGAAACAGAAAACTGGAAAGAGAATTTATTGGACCTGTCAGGTCCCTTTCTAGATTGTTGGGATCAAGGCTACTCCCTTTACTTGGTCTGTCTTCACTCAGATGTTTGAGCCTCTGCGATTGGGATGGACCGAGTCTCCCTTCCCTCTCCCTCTCTCTCTCGCTTGCCAGAAGCAGTTAATGAAAGGCTAGCCACAGGAGGGGGTATCTGCCTCTCTTTGCTGCTGCGGTCGTGTCAATTGACTGCCGGTGACGGTCAAATTAACACTAAACGAAAAGAAGGAACCGGGCTGGAGAAGGAAAACGCCCACTCCTCTCATTCTTCTACTTTGATTGCCGCTGCATCCACCTTGATTGGATGGCGGCAGCAGGTTAATCATTGTCCAAACGAAGAAAATGATAAGCCAAGGGGGAGATTGCCCTCTCTCCCTTCCCTTGGATGAAGGCTCCTCCGAGCCCTAAGACCCTACCAGTCTCTTGCTCATCTTCAGGGCTTCAGTCTCAGGTAGGACACAGCCATCCTCCTATCTGCCTGCCGGCTTCCGTTCACTCGCCTCCTTTGGTCCTCTGCTTGGCCACGGATATTGCCCCGGCCGCTGCGACCCACCAATCTGCTTCACCTGGTGAGGTGTTAAAGTGGATCTGGTGCATTCCGGCAGCTCCCGCTGTAGCGTGGAGACTTTATTCTGGTTGGCCTGGAGCTCGTAGTCGGGAGGACGCACTGGGTGAGTACACTTGGATCTTTCACGCAAACTTAAACCTCCCTTGCTGCAGCTTGAGACCATTGCTCCTTGTTCTGTCATCTGCCACCACAGAGAACAGTCTGGCTCCATCCTCTTTGAAACCACCCTTCAGGTAGTTAGCGGGTGCTATTAAATCCCCACTCTTCTCCAGACTCAATGCGCCCAGTTCCGTCAGCCTGTCCTCATAAATCATGTGCCCCTGTTGCCCCCTAATAATTTTTGTTACCCTCCACTGGACTTGTCTACATCCTATCTGTAGTAGGGGGCCCAAAACTGGACACTACTCCAGATGTGGCCTTACCAGTGCAGAAGAGAGAGGAAGAATCACTTCCTTTGATCTGCTAGTGCTCCTCCTAATGCAGCCCACTATGCCAAGAGCACCTTCTTTGCAACAAGGGCACATTGTTGGATCATATTCAGCTTATTGTCCATTGTTGCCCCCAGGTCCTTTTCTGCAGAGCTGCTGCTTAGCCAGTTGGTTCCAGCCTTCCTTTAACTTGATGTGTTTATGAAACTGGAGTCTGCTTTTAGATACACTTTCCCAGCTGAGAACTAAATATTCCCAGTGAAACTAGATAAGCATGAGCAACAGAGGCTGAGATAAAGTGATGGGATACAATATAAGACTTTATGTTCTGGTGGTAGGCCCCCAAGCTGCATAATGACAATATAGTTTAGCATTTTCTTGCATTCACTTGACCAGAGTTGTGGGTAAGAGAAGGAGACAAAGGAAGTGAGCAGACAAGAGAGTATCATAGAGGAGACGAGTTTAGAAGGCGTGAGAGAGATTAGAAGTACAGGTTTACCTTGCTTTATGCTGTACATGCGTTCCTGGAAAATGGTGCATAACTTGAAGTCGCATAAAGGCCACCCACTTTACAATGTAACAAATAGGGATAAGTTTCAAGACCTCGACTGTACTGCTCCCCAGACCCATTTCTATCACATTTACAAGGCAATTTTGGTACTTCCCGACAGTAAACACAAGCACAGGGCACTATCATAATGGAGATGGCAACTACAGAAACACGTATTGCAGACAATGAGTGAGGAGCACAGATCTACACAGGAGGCTATATTTTGGTGTGCGTCACTTCCACAATGCACCGCACAAAGCAGCTGACTGCGGGTTTCCACCACACCCATCGCATAAGAGTGAATTTACCTTGCATATAACACATTTTTGGTATAAAAAGGGTCATCACATAAGAGCGAATTCACACATACAGAACCTGGATAAAGAGAGGGAAATATAGTCAGCTAAAGGTAATTTAGAGTTTGCTTACTAGTTTTATGCTAGTTAGATCTGGCTTAGGACAAGATGTAGTTTGAATAAGGAATACAAATAAGCATATTAATTAAAATACAGTCTATTAGGAAAATTGGATCAGGCAATTGAATATAAAAATTGAGGTCCACCTTGGAATTTCACTGTTCAGTCTTGAACTCTGCTCTTGTTGAATTGCCCATTTGCAGCTGAGCCAAAATTAGTGCTGCTTAAAAACTTAGTTTTTGAAACCTATGTAAGAAGTACTTTTCCCTTAACAGGCTGGCCACCTAGTAGAGGTTTATTAAGTCTTTAGGACTTAAAGAAATTAAATCTTAAATTCTTTAGGTGAATTTTACATTTTATCATAATTTTAATAGTTACCTTGATATGACTTCCCTGTACTGTATAATCATTTATATAATCCACATTTCATCATTAAATTTCCCATTACAATTTATTTAACTTTCATTTCTTGAATACTTAATTTTGGTGGGATGGGCTCCTCGAACATTCTTTGGTTCCCAGAATACTTCTGGAGGGCAGTAATCCAAACTTTAAGAGGTTTCTGGGTCTCAAAGCCTAGTTTTGCATCCATCTTCTGTTTAAAACAGAACCTATTGTTTAAAGCAAAGTGGTGCTTGCAGGACCGGAAAGGAACATGGTCTATTTAGGAACAGTAGAGGATTATAAAATTGTGATGTTCTCTTATTTGCCATTTTCTAAAATGATGATGCTGACTCACAAGCATGTTTATAATTTCCTGTAATGCTTTTGTTACAAGACTCTTTGGTATTTAGTAGAAAACAATAATAGGCACATTTTATAAAGACTGACTTTTGAAGAATTTGTGGGGGAAGTTATGTAATAACTTCTTTCTATATCCAGATATTTGGGGGGAAATTATGCAACTTTTTTTTTTTTAGTGAGTACAACTAAAATACTGTACCATCTTGAGCAAGTTTTCAGATGTACGAGTTTATAACCTGAATCCAGAAGGGACTAGCAATCATTTTCTTTGATTTCCTACATGGGCCATAGGGTTTCCTGGTTTTAATTACTATTTGAACTAAATCACAATGTTGAAGAAGAGAAAGGGGATGAGGAGGGGGAACATCCAGTCTTGATTTAAAAACTTCTGTTGATGGAGACTCCACTTAAAAGCTTGTTTGGTAAGATTAGTAGATAGGATTTCAGTCTTTCCCTTCTTCTCCTGAACCATGTTTGTGTTCAATCCACGTAGCTGCTTTTCTCAATTGTGCAATTATGGCATTCTGGACATTTAGCAAAATTTTCGTAAGTTCCCAGTTATCATACATATTTGCATCTGTAACTTCTTTCTCCCACCTGATTTGGTTCATAATTGTCATCAGCTTTGTGTAATTGCTTTTTTAAGGTGCTACCTACAAATTACTGGATATTGGGTATGTTTGCACATAACAATTACAATTTAAGTTGCATTCATTTGCACTAAAGTAGTAACTGACTTTTAGGTGCATGATCAGGTCCTCTCTTTTCATCAGGACAAGGCTCTCTATACTCAGTATACACAGCAGGGGAGAAGAGGAGGGAAAACCTAGGTTCTGAGGGTGGGGGCAGGAGCAACACTCTTACCCAGGACAGGAACTCCAAGTCCCAGCTTAACTATTGCTACTGGTGCACGTGCTGTGCTCACCCTGGCTGTTGCTCTTAATGCAGTATAGAGAGCCTTGTCCTGATGAAAATAGAGGACCTGATCATACACCTAAAAGTCAGTCTGAGGTGATAACCAACTGTAGTGGGCAACAAGATGACTGGCAATCTTATTTTATTATGAGGAACTTAAGCCTAAAAAACATGCTCTGATACTAAATCATTGTCAGAATTTCTAAGAGTTATCAATAATTTCTTAAGTGTTATAAGAAATTATTGATAACTCAGTTATCACCTCAGACAGCAACCAGTTACCCAATCTTGTGCATCATCTCTTGGGATATTGATCTGTAGGTATTCACGATGACTGAGTGAGTCAATGACTTGCACTCCATTCTCTCTCTACTTTCCTGTTTGGTACCTTCACTCATTTCTTGACCCTTGATTTTAATATTCCAATCTTTCAAATCTTTCTGCTAGGCTTTAGTAATACTAAGTTGATTATTTTTTGCTGATAAGTGAATAACTTGTTCCCTTTATTTGTTACCCAGATTACTACCATTCATGTTTAGATAGCCATAGGATTTTTTTCCTTTTCTGTCCCTCACTTAATTTTATCAGCATCTTTGATAGTTGTAGTAATTGAGTGTGTGTTAGTTTTCCCTTCTTAATCTGGTCCTTTTGCTGTTCATATAATGCCTTTCTTGCTAGTTTAGCTAGCCTAGCCCTTTAGAAGACTGATTTCCCCCCTTTCTCTCCTAACATTTCAGACAAGAATCCTTCTTACTCTGTCTTCTAGTCATTAGTTCCAGGATACTTGAAGACTCAGAGCTGGCTTACAGATGCATACAATTATTCATGTTGAAGTTATTGTACTGTGTACATAGGATCGTCACCGTCATAAGCCAAGACAGCAGAATACCTGTGGGGTATGAAGAGACCCACAAGGGCTTCCTGTTCTCCAGGGCCAGTACTCCTAAGCACTCTCCTGCTTTTGCCCCCCACAAACAGCATGCCAAACTGCTTTCTTTTGTCTGAGCCACTGCTTGGATTTATTCATGTCTCTTATTTTTAGGGAAAGGCAGTGATAATTTACTCTTTCTTCAGTTTCATTTAGTAGCTTAGTGGTATTTTTTGAGCCTCAAAACAAAAATATGTAGACTTCCAAGTTCTTATCTTCATAGGAGATAATTAATAGCACTGGAGACCAGCTCTGCCTGGTTCAATCAATGCCTACTCTGGAAAATTTCTGTTTAATAAGTTGACTGGGATAAAGCCTCATGACTAGAGTGACAGATGATGTGGAAAAGGCTGAAGTACTCGATGACTTTTCCACCTCAGTCTTCACAGGCAAGGTCAGCTCCCAGACTACTGTACCTGGCAGCACAGACTGGGGAGGAGGTGAGCAGCTGACAGTGGTGAAAGAACAGGTTAGAGACTGTTTAGAAAAGCTGGACATGTACAGTTTGATGGGCCAGATGCAATGCACCCAAGGGTGCTGAAAGAATTGGTTGATAGGATTGCAGAGCTGCTGGCCGTTATCTTTGAAAACTTGTGGTGGTTGGGAGAGAACCTAGATGATTAGAAAAGGGGAAATATAATGCCCATCTTTAAGAAAGGAAAGGAGGGAGATCCAGAGACCTACAGACTAGTCAGCCGCACCTCAGTCTTTGGAAAAATCATGGAGCAGGTCATCAAGGAATCCATTTCTAAGCACTTGGACATGACGAGGAACAGTCAGCATGGACTGATTGAGGGCAAGTCATGTCTGAGCAACCTGACTGCCTTCTGTGATGAGATGACTGTCTTAATGTATGTGAGGAGAGCAGTGGATATGGTATACCTTGACTTTAGCAAGGCTTTTGATATGGTCTCCCACAGCATTATTGCAAGCAAGCTAAGGAAGTACGAGTTGGATGAATGGACTGTAAGGTGAATAGAAAGCTGTTTGGATGGTTGGGCTCAAAGGGTATTAAGCAATGGCTCACTGTCTGGCTGGCAATCAGCATCAAGTGGAGTGCCCCAGAGATTAGTCCTGGGGCCAGTTTTGTTCAACATCTTCATCAACAGCCTGGAAGATAGGATGGAGTGCAGCCTCAGCAAGTTTGCAGATGACACCAAGCTGGGCGGGGAGTAGTGCATATAGTGGAGGGTAGGGCTAGGATTTGGAGAGAGCTTGATAAATTGGAGAGTTGGACCAAAAGAAATCCCATGAGGGTCAATAAGGACAAGCCCAAAGTCCTGCACTTGGGATGGAACAGTCCCATGCACCGAGACTGGGAACTGATTAGCTAAGCAGCCGCTCTTCAGAAAAGGACTTGGGGGTTACAGTGGACAACAATAAGCTGAATATGAGCCAACAATGTGCCCTTGTTGCCCTGGGCTGCACTAGTAGGAATGTTTCCAGCAGATTAAGGGAAGTGACTATTCCTCTCTCTTCTGCAATGGTAAAGCCATATCTGGAGTACTGTCCAGTTTTGTCGCCTCCCCCCACCCCGCCCCCAACTGAAAGGATGTAATTGGAGCGAGTCCAGTGAAGGGCAACAAAAATGGTTAGGTGGCTGGGGCACGTGGCTGATGAAGACAGGCTGAGGGAACTGGGCTTTCTTCAGTCTGGAGAAGAGAAGACTGAGGGGGGATTTAAGAGCAACCTCCAACTACCTGAAGGGTGGTTCCAAAGAGCATGGAGCTAGACCAGCGTTTCCCAACTGGTGTGCCATCAGACACGTCCAGGTGTGCCACAGTATTTTGGGCTGGAGCCACACCCCCCACCTGGTGCTGCTGCAGACAGACAGATGGGGAGCGTGGCTCCAGCCCAAAATACTGTCCGGCTGGCTGCACACCCCTCCCCACCGCTTCTGCATCTGGTGTGCTGTGGTGCTTTTTTATTTAGGTAAGTTTGCCATGGGGAAAAAAGGTTGGGAAACGCTGAGCTAGACTGTTCTCAGCGGTGGCAGATGGTAGAACAATGAGTAATGGTTTCAAGTTGCAGCAGTGGAAGTTTAGGCTAGATATTGGGAAAAACTGTCTCACTAGGAGGGTAGTAAAGCACTGGACCAGATTACCCAGAGAGGTGGTGGAATCTCCATCCTTTGAGGTTTTTAAGACCTGGCTAGACAAAGTCTTGGCTGGGATGATCTAGTTGGGGATGGTCCTGCTTTGAGCAGGGGGTTGGACTAGATGATCTCCTGAGGTCCCTTCCAACCGTAATTTTCTGTCATTCTATGAATCAGTATTCAGAAAACCATCATTCTTCAATTACATTTTTAAAGAAAAATATGTAGACTTGTCTTTCCATGAGAACTCCAAAACAGTCCCCAGTTGCTGTGGCTGATGCAGCTGCTGCATTAAGAGCAACAGCCAGGGTGAGCATAGCACATGTGCCAGTAGCAATAGTTAAGCTGGGACTTGGTGTTCCTGTCCTGGGTAAGAGTGTTGCTCCTGCCCCCACCCTCAGAACCTAGGTTTTCCCTCCTCTTCTCCCCTGCTGTCATATCCTGTGCCCCTCTTCCTCCCCCAGTCTTGGAGTCGTGTCTCCACCCCTCCCACCCCCCATATTCTGCAACTCTACTTATTATGTCACTGATAGCAATGGTCTTTCTCCTCCCCAGTCTGCCATGCACCACACACAGGTTGCCTGTGCCATTTGTGGCACCTGTGCTGCAGGTTGGGCACCCCAGGGCTAGAACAAGTGCACAGTAAATAAAAATCTGAGAAAACTGTCGTGTCCAATGCTGCTTTGCCAATTGGCTCATTGTTTCCTTTTTAGAGGAAGGCCAACCTATTTTAATCTTTTTGCTTTTAAGGGTTGGGAATATGGACCAACATACGCAGGGTCCTATCTACTTTATATCCATCAGCAGGAGAATTCAAATGGGAGAAGGTCCCCTAAAAACTGTCCAATTTTGGAATTCCCTTTCATTCAGATTCTTCTAATTGATAATCGCATGTTTGAAGAAAGTCTTCTCAAAATATTAAAGTGCTGAACTGATTTTTCTTAAACTCGGATTGTTAAAATCTGTGAGAGCCTTTAGGCCAATGTCTGAAGTTTCTTATTGCAGCTTTTTTTCACTATTTATAGTGGTTGTGTAGTTCTTTCAATATTGCACAATACCATAGTGGCTGAACTCACTTTTGTCAAAGTTTACCAAAACACCCCTTTGTCTGAGATTTAATTCGAGCCCTGAACAGTTATAAAAAGTTAAAAAATGAATGAAAAGGCATACCTCCTGTGTGTCTCATCTTGTTTAGCGTTCATATGTGGATTCCTGTGACCCAGAATGCATGGCAGGTATTGAGCTGTATGATGGGCTCACTTCCACCCAAAGTCATTGTATCACTTACTGAGCCACAGCAGAGCATAATGGTTACTGGGGGATATAGAATACATTACCTCCCAGAATGGCATAGCCCAGAGCTGCCATGCCAAAACCCCCACAAATTTCCCAGCCTGGTGTTCCCCTCAACAGTTTATACTTCACATCTGCCCCTCAGGTACCCATGATCTTCCTGACTGCCTGCTACATCTGCCAGATTCTTTGTGTATGCATATTGTACCTTGCTACTGTCTAGGGCAGAAAGTATTGACCTTGAATGCAGATAATTAAAAAATGCAAATTTATTTTGTTGTTTTCTATATTTGAACACATGGATAATTTAGTGCAGTGAGCTATAAAAAAAATTGTCAGCTATGGAAACCACATTCTCCAGGTTTTAGTATGGTAATTTATTTGTGTTGTAGATAATGACTTGGTCGTTAAACTGACATCCTAATGTACCTGAGAAGGATTGTCAGCTGAATCAGCATTTTGGCTTGATGACCACTCACAGCCAATCAATGTCAGCCTTAACTGTGATACAGTTATAGATGCCAGGAGCTTAGGAGCTTTTAAAGTAATTTTGCTGTAGAAGTCTACATTGGAATTACTAATGATAGTGGCCTGTTTATCCAGTAGTACGATCTGGTTTTCGCACCTCTTTCTCCACCCCTGAAATGTATTTTAATTCCAACCAAGAAATACCACGACATTTGGAAATGATTATCTTTTGTTGACATCTCAAAAAATGAAAAAGATGTAATAAGTATGGAGTGAATATGGCCATGAACAGGTGTGCATATCAACAGGTAGAAGTTTTTCAAAACTTTTTACCTGTAGAACTCTTTCTGGGAGAGGAAGTATACATTATTCAGCCTGCAGTTGCCCCTTCTCTCCTGTTCTTTGTGTCTTCACCAGACTGGGGTGCAAGGGAAACAGTGGCTACTCCATTTCCTCTCAGTCCTCAAGGGAGTGGAGCAGCAGGGAAAGACTCTGCACGCTTTCCCCAGACTGAGGTCTGGGGGATGGATGGGGAGCAAGCCCTCTTCCTTCTGCTTCTGCTCACCAGCAGCAGAGAGGAGGGAGCAGCAGGGCAAAATCTCCAGCCTATTCCCCAGGCTGGGCATTGCCTGATTTGGGGAAGGGACAGGAGGTGGTGCTGGCTGCTGCTTTCCCCTCCTAGACCAGTTCAGGAACAGAGGGAAGCATCAAGACAAAGCTCTTCCCCCCTCCTTCCCCCC
>NW_005843053.1:275250-280819 GCF_000455745.1 Alligator sinensis
ATAGGAGAGCCCTGCCTGGGCTGGGAGTGGGTTGGGAACAAGGGGTGACTTCTTCTCTGCTCAGTTCCTGATGGCTGGGAGCTGAGTGGAGGGAGCAGTATAGCAAAGACTCTTGCCTGCTCCTCAGATAGGAAGCCTGGACTCAGGAGAAGGCTGGAGGCTTTGCCCTGCTGCTTCAGTCCCCTCCTTGACCAGACCAGGAAGAGAATGTGCATGCTTTTGCGAGAGATTCTTTTTCGTAAAGGAGATTTTCCAGGTTAACATATGGAAGATCATTTTCCCAGAAGGGGCATTATTCTTCCCTAGGAGATGGCGAGTAAATGTTTGTACACTCATAGTTTCTACTGAGAGAGCAGTGGGAGGGTTTGAAAATACTTCTCACAGTGTTTTATATGAGTTTTATGAATGGATAAAAGACACAAATACTTTGGAAGTCAGTCTGATTCTTCACACACCTTTTCAGCACCCCAAACCCCTCTCCCAGTCCATTCTATTGATGGGGGGGAGGTAGCAGTATGCCACCTATGCAGTTCAAGCTATACGTAGTATTGGTTAAAACTGCATCTAGTCCTTCTATTTGTTACTGTTAGAAAGTTTCACATATTTTGTCAGTTCTCTATTCAAGTTAAAATAAGAGAATTTGCTAGTAGCAGATAAAAGACTTGTTAACAAGTTCTTATATTTTCTTACTGTTCATATATTGGAATGGCTTATGTCAAAACTGCATTAGAATTTTTAATTAAGAAAAACCTTCACTTCTCATTTTGTAGAATAATCTTATTTAATTTTTTTTGGTTTGCATGCATGTATGTGGGTGGGTGAGGATTAAAGATTGGGGGAGATTAAATATAATTTCCTTTTCTCACCATTCTTCTTTTTAAAGAACTAAATAAAATTTTTAATATACAGTCTTTTTTACAAAACTTTTTTTCTTTTCAGAATCTTGACTCCAAACAGCAATTTTGAAGATATTTGGACACTCTATAGCTTCCTAAACAGTAATGAGGTATAAACGCTCTAAGTTTCCATAATTGATTTATTTGTAAAAAGGCAATTGCAATGAGGCGATTTAGTGATGCAGCTAACTTCTTGTTCCCATTAAAGTAGAATCTTGAAGTTTTACTGGGGTGGTTGGCCATCGAGTACAAGGGGAGGAAGTAAATTTATCCCCCCTCCCCATCAGATTTTTTTTTTTTTTTGTTAAAGAAATTTCAAGCATGTGCATACTTCTGTCAACTCCAGTCTTGTAATTTCATATACTCACTGTTCCTGATGATCTCATTAATGGGTAAAAAAAAAAAAAAAATTCTTGGTGATATTTGGATGATCTGTGGTTTTAGTTTAATACTTACAAGAAGATAATAAAACTACTTAATAGGATGTGTTGCAAGTTGGAAAAATTAAAATTGAGGTTACTGTTTATATTTACTAGAATTTAGTTTGGCTTGATAGTCAATTGCAGATGAGATCTCAACTAGTTAACAAATACTATCATTATATTTAAAAAGCAATACTAGTATTAATCAAGCCACTTAGAAATCATTGTAACTTCTTGAACTTGGCATAATTAAAAGAGTTTTTGGGAACAGAAATTAGTAATCCAGCAATGCAGTCCTTCTTTAGGAATGGATATTATAGCTGTAGCTCAGGACTAGAAAATGGGAGAGTGATTTTTCCCCCCCTAACTCCCCCATAGAGACTGATTGATGGTGTGACTTCAAGTAAAATTCCTCATCGGTGCCTATTTTCCCCATTAGTAAAATTTTATCCAGCTCTTGAATTCTGTACATGCAGGTAAAAGTGTGATGGGATCTAATGCGCAATCCACAATTGTGCTTCCTGCAATGCCACACACGCATAGCAGAAAGCATGGTTGTGGGATTGTGCATTAGATCCCATCACACCATATTGCTGGTGCAGAAGGAGCCCAATCCTGGGCTCGCCCTGCACCAGTAAGAAGCAAGCTCCTGAGGCTGGGTGCATCCCATTCAGCCTTGGGGCTAGGAAATTGCGGTGGCCTCAATCTTTCAGCCATAGAGAGATGGCCGCTGCAATCCCCTGGCCCCGGGGCCTCATGCACCCCCAGGGCAACCTCAGAGACCATGGATCCCTGTGTTGCCAGAACCCAGAATGGCGGCTGCTGGAGCTGAGAGTTTGGGTATGGAGCACTCCTGTGGCCCCATCAGCTAACATATGCAAATTTTAAGCTCAGTAGCAACCAGCTGTAAAGTTAGTATACATTTTAGGTCTAACTTTATAGCTGGTTGGAACTTTTTATTGTGTAATAGGTACTTTGCACATGTAGCTGGTCTCATGGTAATTGTGCAGTTAATTGTACGATGCCTGTAACATAGCCCTTAGACATTTTAAGGTAATATATTGCATGCGTCTGTCAAGTTTTTTGCCTAGGTTACTGACTTCTAGGTTGCACTAGATTACTGTAAATTCACTATTTGTGAAGGATCTGTTTGTATCCATTTTCTTCTTAAATTGGTATATATTGAAATACCCCTTTAAGTCATTCTTGAAATATAAACCTGACTTAACCATTTTTGTTTAATACATTTTTTTCAGACTTTCTCACTGAGTCATCTTGGTTGTTATCTTCCTTGAGGCATTTTAATACATGCCTCTGAATGTATTTTCAGTACAACAGTTTAAACTATCAGTGTTGGAAAATAAAACTGCTTTAAAAGTCAGCATCAAAAGAACGCTTTCGCCAGAAATCAGAAACACTTATGCAGCTGCAAAAATAATCATGCACCTAATTTGCTTTTGTTGCAAGAGTGCTGATGGTTTCACTGTCTTCCAACATGTAGAGAGCAGTCTCCAAATCTTGATACAATACACTTATACCCTCAAACTACATAATCTGTCACTCTTTTTTCCAGTTGTCTAGCTTTGAGTGCCTGCTGGTTACGTACTTAATCATAAGGGCACATGCATATTTCATCAGTTGCATGATTTTTTTAATTGGTGATTATAAGGTTGATTAATATAAAAAGATAGTTTAAAAATACATTTTAATTGACTGATAAAACCTAACCTTATTCTCTTGAACCTTTTAATTAAAAACAAAAATACTTAATCCGTGAGTCTGTCTTTATAAACTTTGATTACAAGCTGTTTGGTTCTTGCTTTGTTTTTTCTATGGAAAGTTAGAGAATCGTGGGTGGAGGGGGAATGCCTAACTTTGAAGGATACGCTTTTATAAATATTACACAGCAGGTCAGATCATGTCACATATTAAGAGTTCAGTCCTTTAGGAGAATATATCACTGACACTGGCCATTTTCTTATGTACTAAAAACTTAAAACTATTCAACAGTAAATATAAAATTTTAAGCAGTAATGGCATACATAAATGTGTATACTTGATGTGGCTTCTAGGTAGCAAAAGTACATAACAAATTAGTGTGGTGGCTCTTTGTAATGGTAAATCTACAGGTTTCATTGGTTATATCAACCAATATAGCCAAAGTTATATTTGGTTAAGCAAAGTTGGTTAAAATCAATTCTTTTAATTGAGGCTTTCCATTAAGAAATTTAAATTGCCTGGATTAAGATGTTCATACATATTGGGTTGATTTAAGTAACTCTCTCTTCTTCACCCTCAGATAAACAGCAGCATAAAATTTACTGCTGAGGAACTCTATGACTGTGTTTCACAAGAAGTATACAGGTAAGCTGGTTATTAATTACATCTGTTGGCTTTTCTGCAACAAATTTAGACTAATTCTGTATCAACCCTAGTACTATAAGGTAAAACTTATCTTCTGTTACAGAAGTCTCCCAATATTTCCTTATTGTACAAAGGAGGTTCCTTAAGTTTGATCAAGGGAGCCTGCCTGTCTTTTGCTTCCAACTAGCCTTTCTACTTCTGAGAACCTTTTTTGTTCAGCCAAGGGGTAAACTCTGAGGTGAAAGAACCTGATTTTTGTATGTTCTTTTTTTCTAACTTAATATTGACTGCTTGCAGTTTAGCCTCTCTTCAGTTTGTTTTTCAAACAGACAAAAGGGAACTCGTGGTAACTTTTGATTATACTAGGATTTTCTGCTGTGTTTTGACTTTCACATAAGATGTTTGCTGTGGCTTGCCCTTAGCCAGTGCTGGATTCTCATCCTTCTGTTGTGGACAGAGCCAGTGAAGTTCAGCACTTATTCTGGCATAGAACAGTGGGAGCCAACTCGGACAGGTGTGCCACTCCAAATCCTTCTCCCTGTCTGACCTGCTGCCTTGCTTTCAGCTCTCTGCCCTGTGCTCCCAGTCTAAGCTGATGCTCTTTCTATTCCCTGCCTTATTTGCCACTGTGATGCCTTTCCCTTCACCAGCCTGTGCGCCACACACAGAGGGTGCCCATGTCACTTCTCGCACACATGCCTCAGGTTAGCCACTCCTAGGTTAGAATAAATGGCCATGCTTGTGTGTGCTCAGGCATCTGAGACGGTATGTAGCATTGTTTTAAAACTCTCTCTATAGTCGCATTAAGAACCATGCTTTACAATCCTTTCTTAATATAAATCCTTCAGGGTCTACATCAATGGTCTCCAACCTATTTTAAGTTGGAGATCACCTTTGGCATTTACCAAGATCTACCATGTGCTGCCACTCCTCTCCTCTTCCCCTCCCCCCGTACCCCCCCCACACGCACAGAGCAGGTAAGTATGTGGGGAGAGAAGGGGGGGCAGATCGAAGCAGAGGGAGAAAAAATTATTTGGGGTGCACCTCCCAAGCAGGTAAGTCCCACCTGGCTGGGGCTCCAGTCAACTTACCCCTGCTCCTGCCTGTGCAGCACTGTCCCTCACCACGGGGGCCTCAATTTAGCCCCCGCCACTTCCCTTCCCCACAGACTGAACTGCTGGGCTGGAGTGCATGTGTGCATGCACACAGGCACTCAGCCCCCGACCCCAACCTCGGATTCACTCCAAGATCTACCGGTGGATCGAGATCTGCTGGTTGTTGACCACTGGTCTACATGCATGCTTAAGCACATGCTGAAACAGCTGAAATAGCCATAATGCTCATAAATTGAGTCATGGTGTAGCCTATGAGACTTAAGTCACAGAAGTTGTGAACAGCAGTTTTAGAAAACCACACAAACAGGAAGGAAAAAAAGGGAACAAACTTGAATCCAAACTGAAGTAACTTCTGTATATCATTTGTGAGTGCTTGATTGTTACCACCTGCTTGATCATTTTCTAACAGACTTTTCTGGTGGATTTAGTTTCTTGATGCACAGCAACTTCAGTAGGGTAAAACATCCAGGATAGTCATCAGGAAACTACTGGATAGTGGAACTTTATCCATTTTCTGTAATGAGCTCTATGACTTTTCCCCCTCATGCCGTTTTCTGTTGCATCCTTTAAGAACATCAAAAACAGTTCAGCAGTGACCCTGATACTTCTATAACTTCAGGTTATGGAAGTTGGATATGTTATTTTGTTATTGTCTTGTTACGAGTATGAGGTTATGGAGTAGAGAAACTGAGTAAAACATAACTGTTCAATGAGACAGCTTTTAAATGCTGGTATGAAAGCCAGATCTTTTAGGCAGGCTGACAATCGCATG
>NW_005843053.1:280829-286171 GCF_000455745.1 Alligator sinensis
ATTCCCAAATTGAAAAGCAACAAAAGTGTGCTGCGAGATCCCTCTGTGACAGGAGGTAAATGCTCTCCTCCCCTGTCTGGCATCCTGCACATGTTTCAGATACTCCAGTGGTGCCTGTGTTAGGGACTGCTGCTGCCCTGCCATTCCCTACCCATCCTTTCAGCAGCACCCACTGCTGTGAGCAGGTGGGCAGGCAGACCGACAGAGTTGCACTTTGCAGCCTGGCTCATCCCCTTCACTTCTCCCAGCCTCCTGAAGCCAGGAGCCACAGGGTGGTTATGTGTGAGACTCTGCAGGAGTAGCAGATTAATGCTTCAAAAAACACCTGAATCGTCTGTAGTAATCCCTTGACCAGTATATATAACCATTTGCAGAAGAAATATTTAACACGCTCCCTTCTAGAAATCTGGTCCTGCAGCTTTTGACCATTTTTAAGAGAGGGGAGAGGAACTTCCTGTAGCTATACCAGTCTCTTCACAATTCTATTCACTGCTATAGCATCTTAAGGTAATGGTGATTTGTGTTGTTTTATGATAGCACCTAGAGTAGTGGTTCTCAACCTTTTTAGACTCGAGGCACCTTTCAGGGAAAAAAAACAGCTTTTAGTTTTCACTTGATTTCTTGACTACAGAAAAATAGTAGAGCAATTCTTCTGTTGCAGAGGCACTCAGAAAGACCCCAGCAGGTCAGAATATTTTTGATGCTATGGATTCCTCTTTGAAATCTCTGGGGCTGTCTTGTGAGTCATGTTTGCACACCTAACACCCTTGAAAGGATCTCCAGGCAACTCAGGGTGCTGCATCACCTGGCTTGAGAATCACTGACCTAGAGACTCCACTTGAGAATTGAGCTCTGATAGTGGTGGGTACTGAACATAAGACAACTCCTTTCTTTTCCATAGTTTAAATAGAAAAAAAAAATCCAATTTCTATTCCCACCTGATTCTTACTAACCTCTTTAACTGCTGATGCAGAAAGCTAGTAGGACTGCTCAGCTCTATCAGCTACTTTAATTATCCAATACTTCCCTGGCTCAGCTGCATATGACAGCTTATTATTTTTCACTTCTCATGCCCCACGTTACCTGATTTATATGCCTCCTTCATTCCCAACTCCTGGTGATGTGCTAAAATTAGCTAGCAGGAGTTCCATTCTGATGATCTGACCACGTGTTACCTGAGGAGAGCTCATCTAAGTACACTTGTGGAGCATGTTCAGAGAAGCTACCTCAGTAGCAGAGATGGGCAGCTTTTGTCTGGGGCTTTTATTTGCATGTGTCATTTTCTCTCTCTCCTTTGCCTTTGTTAGAGATTGGAGGCAATTGACTATGACTGGCGTGGCTGGAACAGGAAATATAGTGGGCTAAGGAGCAGAGCTTCCTGCTGTAAGTCTGGTCTCTTTCCCAGTAGGGTGTCCTCTCTCCAGCAAGGCTGGAGGTTGGGAGTCCTGTTGTGATGGATCTTCCATGACTGAAGTTCCACAGTGCAGAGCAGGAGCCTAATAACAGAAGTTACTTCAGTAGGAAAGCTCAGAGGAATTTGTTAGAAAGCTTTTGCTTTCCTTTTCCCTTATTTTCAGTTCTGTGATGGGTGCTGGTAAGGTTATTTCTGGATTGAGTGGGTTAGAGAAGGCATTCATGTGTAATAGTGATGGCAGTGGTCTAATGCATTTGGTGTGTGTATTTCAAGAAACCCCAAAATAAGGTGCCAGAGCTTTCACTGTTCTGGACTGTTCATATGTATTTTCTCATATATTTTTCCAGGGTCAGGAGGGTCATTTACATAGGTGATAATTTGGTGTATATATATCAAGAAGTCTGTGAGCCTCTGAGCCTTCTAAACTAAATTTATGGTTACTCTGTGTGCGTCTGCAATAGATTCCCATGGAAAGTTGAGGCAAATTTAAAAGATATTCTGTAAGGAGCAATCCTGCACTGGCAGGGTTATCTGACGGGTGTCTCTTAATTTCAGACAAGGTTCTGTGTTCATGTTTCATAGTTTCATAGTTTCTAGGGTCGGAAGGGACCTAGGCAGATCATCTAGTCCGTCATCTAACCTCCTCTTAAAAACCCCCAGGGTGGGAGCCTGCACCACCTCACTTGGAAGCTGGTTCCAGACCCTAGCTGCCCTGACCGTGAAGTAGCGCCTCCTGATGTCCAACTTAAACCTTCCCTCCGCCAGCTTGTGACCGTTATTCCTGGTCACTCCTGGCGGCGCTCGGGGGAACAGGGACTCCCCCAGTGCCTGTTGATCCCCCCTGACTAGTTTATAGCAGGCCACAAGATCCCCCCTCAGCCTTCTCTTCTGGAGGCTGAACAGGTTCAGGTCCCGTAACCTTTCCTCATAGGACCTGCCCTGCTGTCCCTTGATCATGCGAGTGGCCCTCCTCTGGACCCTCTCAATGTTGTCCACATCCCTCTTAAAGTGCGGCTTCCAGAACTGGACGCAGTACTCCAGCTGTGGCCTGACCAGTGCCGCATAGAGGGGGAGGATCACCTCCTTGGTCCTGCTTGAAATGCATCTGTGGATGCACGACAAGGTACAGTTGGCCTTCCTAGCCGCCTCCCCACACTGCCGAGCCATGTTCATCATGTGATTCTGTACAATTTCAATGGAATTTATTCTTATTCTGCAGTGTGTTTTAGGAGAAACTCTTGCCTGTTTTTGAGCTGTACACTTCATTTGAAACAAATCTTTTTTTTTTCTTTTTTAAGAAGCAAAGAAATTTGGGATGGGTAAAGATGCATGTAAGTCGGAGTGGTATGAAATTTAAGTGGTTCTGGGTGTACCTTCTCTTCACCTTGTTTGCCTTAGCCCCTGCAGACATCACCAGTGTCTGCTGTGGGAGGGAACAGGCAGCTTCCAGGCACTCACTAACAAAATGACATGATTTTAAAAAGATGAATTGTATCAGGCTGTCTACTGAAGAGGATTGAGGTGTAAAAACAATCCCTGCAGTCCCTATTGAGAGCAAGATTTGGCTACTACAAACCAACAAAATACCAGACAGAACTGAACTGTATTGTGCTGCAACTTTGTTTTTGTGTAAGATAAGTTGAATTGCGCCCGTTGTGTTCATCCCCCACTGCCTGCTCCCCCACACATTGTCAGTTAGCATGCAATAGCCCAGACAGAGTTTTAATTAGGTAGGGAGGAAATTACATATTTGCATATTTGAGTTGCAGGTATTCTTCTGAGCTTATTTCTAAGAAATGTTGTATTAAACTGTATTGTCATATTTTGATTGCTTTTTCAGGTTTGTAATTTGTTTTGGCATAAAAAGAAAAATGTTAACTAACTTGTTAATTGATTTGGCTTGAAACAAAAGGAGAAGAGTCTAGTAGAGACATGACAAAGCAGTTTGCATGTTGCAAATGTGGGAAATGCAGTTTATAGTGGAATAGGATATTTTCATCTTGGTGTGGCTGTGTTGTCAGTGTTATAGATTATTCCCAGAAGTAATAGCATGTGTTTCAAGTTCGGGGTTTGTTTTTTTTTAATTGAATTTTTCTTCATCACCTAAACCTTGGCATGATTATCAGTCTTACTTTATAATTTGTTCTAACAAGTAAATGAAGGCAGCATGAGCCATATGAATTGGATGCAATGTTTTGTCTCTGCCTGCTAGGTTTCACTTGTCTGAAATAGGACAACTAACAGTTTAACATATCATATCTGCTCTCTTTCTGCTTTACTGAAGTCTTTGAAGCTTTACTGTTTGGCAGATATTTTTCCTCTCTGCAGAGCCCTTGCATGATCTGACCATTAGTTCTCAGCATCAAGGATACATTGCTGCTATTCCCTCTTTGGGCAGAACACCAATATTGGGTCTGAAACATTAAATGTTTGATGTACATCATCATCACGTTACATGTAAGAGAGAGAGAGAGACAGTGCTAATTGTATTATACTTCCTGTTGATAACACTTCTGTTAATGCATTGTTTTAACACAATAACCCGTTATATTTTTTTTTCAAAATTTTGTGTAACAAGTCACAAGTCAATCTACAGTTTCATGAACAACAACTGTGTCTTGGACGGCCAGAGCCGACTCGAGGTGATTTAGAAATTGCTCGTTCGTCAGGGCGGGCTGGTGAATGGAGAGGCAGACAAGGTTTAATGGTTGCAAAAACGTTTACTTACGCTGCTTGTAGTTGCGACGCAGATGGTCCGGTCGTCTGAACAACCATGTGAGTTATTCCAGCTGGCGAGTCCCAAGCCAGTTAATCCGTCCGCAATTTAAGCCGGCGGGAAAAGGGTACGTCTGGGATTGCGCTCGGCGACGGGAAGCAGGATCGATAGGTGATCAGTCTATCGATCAGCTAGCCGCAAGTCAGATCTCTTTAGAGGCACTCTGCAGCGTGCTCAAAGTTCTTCGACTTGGGCGGAAGTCGCACAAATTTTTAAATGGCTAGCTAGCCAATTACTAGCCGTCACGTGTGAATAATTTAGAACTGGCCAATAGCGGGACACTAATTCGCAGTCGAATGGCGGGAACTCTCTTGCACCGGGGGTTTTCTGCTGCAACAGAAAACCTTGACTTTTGCAAGAGGCTCTCGTGTGGCGGGAAAATTCCACCGTGCCGAGGCACCAAAATCACTGGGTTGTGACATGCCCCCTTGCCGACGGCACAACTGGAATTTTAGACACATGAGCACATCATACGGCATCTTTGCTTCGGGATTCACTGACCTAGCAACGCTTAAACAACCAATATATATAAACAAAACAACTTAGTAGACCGGTCTTTTTAACAAATTACAAAATACAACAACTTTGAATACATAACAACAACCGTTGATCATCGTCTGATTGGAGGACATCTGCTTGGGACTTTCCTCGTCTAGTAGTCGGTCCGTCCTCTCCTATTAACAGACAATGTCAATAAAGCACTTAATAAAATGAGGAAAAATAGTGTTATAGTAAGTTCTGAGCAAATGGACGTTCGCCGTCTGTCTCAGTGTCTCCCTCACAACCACCACTCCATTAATTTGAACAAACTGTAGTCTGGTACTTGATGAATGTCACAATCAGGCTGTTGTGGATTACCGCTTTTGCTGGGGTTAAACCTGTAAAGAAAAGAGAACAACAAAGACAAAACAAGAGAGAATCATAATTGGTTTCACTGTAAGGATACTGGGTGAACATCGGAACGGCGAGTCATCCAGTTGTGATGAACGATAATAGGAGGACGATCAGGCTTTTCCTCTAATTGGACAGAATAGGTATTAGGATACTGTCCCGACCGTTGAACGGTTCCTTTGTGAACTTGTGGATGAGACTGATGAGGGTGAGGTATTGAGATCCATACTAACTCATCTGGCTGGAACTTGGGTTTCCAAG
>NW_005843053.1:288429-289087 GCF_000455745.1 Alligator sinensis
AGGACAGGTAGGTGCTGGCTGTTACGGTCCTAATACAGCCTCGTCGTTCGAATCGCCGCAGGAGGTCAATAAGGGACTGCTTTAGAGGACCCTTAGTTGGGATCGGTCGATATCGCGAAGTGGAGGTGTTATGAAGCATTGGTCGACGCCAATCCTGTTCTGGGATAATAATAGGTAATGCCTGTAGCACTTGTTCTTTAAGGTCAAGCGCTCTTATCCCCGGGATCCCTAAAATGTTGATGCCCCCTAGGACAGCCTCTAGGGGATATCGGTGGTCCTGAACCCAAAACTTGACCTTCGTTGTGACGGCGATAGCGTTAAGCCCTTGTACCTTGATCGTCTTGGTGGTCTTTTGATGAGGTAATGTTGAGGTAATCACATTGGTCTGAGCTCCAGTATCAAGAAGGAAAAATGCTTGTTGCTGTTCATCCGGATCGGTAGGGTTGTAAACAGTGAGTTCAGTGTATGGACGAGAATCAGTAGGATCGGGTTTGAATTGGTGAAGGCCGCCGGCGGAGCCGACGGCCATTACTCATTTTTTGGCTGGTCCTTGAAATTAAATCCCAATGCTTCGGCCATACTAGTCTGGGCCCTATCTCCCAAAAGTCACAACTGAGCCTTTGTAAGTCCGGAGTGAGCAAGAAGAAATCCGAACATA
>NW_005843053.1:289372-290615 GCF_000455745.1 Alligator sinensis
ATCCCTTATGTCATTAGAAGCTTCCTCACCTTGCTTCATGAGTGCCTGCAATCGTGGGAGATGGCCTAAAAGATTTCCCACTGGTTGACCTGCCATCGGGTTCAGAAAGAGTCGGAGTGTAACAGCATTTGCTCCTCTGTATACCTCCACGCAGGCATCTATAGCTTCCAGGGGCGTTGGAATTGCCCCGGGGTCCGATAGGTGACGATGAGCCCATCTCTCTTTTCGTTGGATTGCTGTTAGTCCCATTGGATTTGTTCTCGGACTCCATGAGAGATATGACGCTCCAACTATAGCCAGGAGAAGTTGTTCTGCAGTAGCCTTCTGCGGGCGACCCTCATGCCAGGTGTGAAATTTGTGGGTTACCTGTCCCACTACAAGCGCCGGGAGCGGGATGGGCCAGTGGGCACTGTCCGTGACCACATTCAAATCAGTAGCACGCCCTCCGCTCCACGCCGCCTGTCGTGTCAGGGCACTTGCTTCTTCCCTATCTAGAGTGTCAGATCCAAATTCCACTATTAATCTTCCTAACCACATGGCCAAGGTTTCTTCTGGCCTTATTTTAGATTCCTTGCAAAGTTCTTGTATTTCTGGTTGGGTGCGTGTGCGGGAGATAAGTGGTACACGTAGTACCACCTTCATCCACAACATGCTTCATCACAGCTATCGGGTGAGCTGCAGTAGAGAGAGGGTTAAATTCTTCATCTGGGAGCGTTGGGTACCTCCCTCCTCCCATTGCCCCCTCCCCTTGCCAAGGAGGCGGGGCCATTGGGAACGACGTCTCCGCAGGGGGCGGAGTCGCTAGGCGGATCCCCGCCAGATCTTCTGAAACTCCGCCCCTCTTTTCCGGGTTCCCCAGATGGCTCGCGCTTTTCTCCGTGCCATTTTCTGCTAGCAGCATCATGCGGCTGGCACTGTTAATAAACGCTGCTCCGGAGCCCTTTGCTGTCCGCTCCAGCGACTCCTTACCCGCTGTATGCATCTGATCCTCCAAGTTTGCGTGCTCCCTTAGTAGGCCCGTTACTGCACGGAACAGCACATTTATCATCTTTCCCTTCTTCCATTTAGTTGGACCCCACTTCGGCTTGTGACGGCCCTTAGTTTCCAAATCTTCCCGGAGCTGAACGAGGAGCTCATGGCCCCGTGACTCAGGCACCAAGTCCGGACAGTTGAACCAGTCCGCGGGGGTGGGTTCCCCCCCTTCCCTTAAGTATCGAGTGCATTGAGCGAACTCCTGAGCGGG
>NW_005843053.1:290839-322032 GCF_000455745.1 Alligator sinensis
AGGGCGGGCTGGTGAATGGAGAGGCAGACAAGGTTTAATGGTTGCAAAAACTTTTACTTACGCCGCTTGTAGTTGCGACGCAGATGGTCCGGTCGTCTGAACAACTATGTGAGTTGTTCCAGCTGGCGAGGCCCAAGCCAGTTAATCCGTCCGCAATTTAAGCCGGCGGGAAAAGGGTACGTCTGGGATTGCGCTCGGCGACGGGAAGAAGGATCGATAGGTGATCAGTCTATCGATCAGCTAGCCGCAAGTCAGATCTCTTTAGAGGCACCCTGCAGCATGCTCAAAGTTCTTCGACTTGGGCGGAAGTCGCGCGAATTTTTAAACGGCCAGCGAGCCAATTACTAGCCGCCACGTGTGAATAATTTAGAACTGGCCAATAGCGGGACACAAATTTGCATTCGAATAGCAGGAACTCTTTGCACCGTGCATTTCTGTGCTGCAAAGAAGAAATGCATCCTGCAAATTGGCAGGAACTCTCTTGCACCGAGGTTCTTCTGCGCAGCAAAAACCTTCGCTGTGCAAGAGGCTCTCATGTGGCAAGAAAATTTCATTGTGCCGAGGCACCAAAATCACTGGGTTGACACAAACTGAAGATCATTGGATCATAGGAAAACAGGGCTGGAAGAGACCTCACTAGGTCATCTAGTTCAGCCCCCTGCTCAATGCAGGATCATCCCTGACTAAACCATCCCAGCCAAGTGTCTGTCTTTAACTACTTTGGAAAGTTTTCAAGCATGGAGATTCCATAACTTCTCTAGGTAGCCTATTTCAATGCCAGAAAGTTCCTCCAAAAATACAGCATAAATTTGCTCCTGCTTGGGGCGCTTACCGCTGGACTTCTGCCTCCATTCCATGGCGAACCTAGTTTAAAGCCCTCCTAGGTTAGCAAACCCGTATTGGGAAGAAACTCTTCCCTCTCTTTGTCAGATGACCCCCCTCACCCCCTTCCCAAGCAGTCCATCTTCCGGGACCACCACCTGTAGTTGAAGAAGCCAAAGCCAAGATGTCTGGTGGTTGTTGTTTGTATACTGTGTTGCAAATGGGTTACCATAGAGACAAATTGCATATAATTTACATGTGGCCTTTATTTTAGTTGATTTATGAAAAACAATAATTAGTGCTTCTTTGTAGTTTTACAGTAATTTAGTTGTATAATCCTACACATGGCAGCTGCATAATATAATTTCCCCCTGCCAGGTTCACTTTAAGATAGAAGACAATACTAATTAAACTTATTTTCTCTCTTTGGACAAAAGATTGGTTTCAAGCTTTGTCCATGGACAATGACATGTTCAGTTAGGTTGGGCCCGGTAATTGATAATTAGTTTGTTCAACAAATGTCAGATGTGTTCATTCACGATTTGTGTGTGAACAGATTGCAGAAGTTATGCGTCAAATTTTCTCAGAAGTTTCAAACAATTATTAATCACTTGCAAGTTTTTTTTAGTTGGTTTGACTGAACACAAAGGACAGATGATGTACTGCTTGCTTTCCAACTGGATGTGTGGAGTTCTTGGCATCTGTTTTGCAGCATGTGTGCTGCACTATCTGCAATTTGCTAGCATAAATTTGAATGGTGTTTGTATGAAAATCTGTAACACTTAATATTAACTGTTAGTAAAATTTGATGCAACTTTACTTTGCTTGCTAAAGTATCCGAAGAAAATGAATGTTGTTTGAGAACACCATGGTTTGGTTTTTAGGTTTTTCAGTATTTGCCAGCTTTACGTAGTGGCTACTCGAGCTAAATATTTTTTGGTTCATTTCTGTTGTTTGCCTTTTGATATATGAAACAAGACCACAGTAGAAGAAAATACAAGCCATATATAATTAGAGCTGGAAAAATAGCTAGCTGTCTTACGAAGGCTTAAGTTTCAAATTATGACTTTACGCACACGCGCGCGCGCACACACACACACACACACACTTTCCAGTCATTAACTGAGAATCTATGTGTAGCTGTAATAAACAAAAGGAGGGAGAAGATAGCTCTGCCTGAACTCTGGCAAAATTCTAAATTTTATTACTGTTTTGCAGGCGCACTAAAAGTGTGTCTCGATTTCTTTACATTAGGTTTCAGGTAGTTAAAATAATGGAAGATTTCATTTTGGTCAGAAAAAGGGGTTGGTATAAGTTGGATCAACCTCTATGAATGCATTCAAAGTAGGCACCATTTAAAAATGGCATCTCTGTCCCCATGCAGATCCTCAGCTGGGGTACAGTTACATCTCCAGTAAAGTCCATGGAACAAATTGTAACAGTTGAGGATCTGCATCTATTATTTGTCTGCACTACCAATATATAGAGGAGCTGCTATTTTTATCTAGGTTAAGCTTTCATTGACTAAAACAAACGATGAAAAAATGAAGCGCAGTTTTAAGTCTTTGTTCTTTTAATGTTAGAACAGTGGGCTATTGTCTATAGTGTTTCCACATACACATCCTGAAGTCTGACAGTACCTGTTCTGGGAACCAGCAGTGTATTAAGCCGTGTCAAATAGTTAAGTTCTAAAGTTTCTACTAATGGAAGGTTACAGCAGTTAAGTGCCACAGTGATATAATGTACATTCATTGTTCATAGACAGTGCAAAATAAGGTCACAGATCTTACAGAGCATCCAGACAAGTCTTATGGTGCTATAAATGAACCTACAGGATGGGAGGATGCATTCTGTTGTATGCTCTGGTTGTCAGGAGTAGCTTGTTCTCAAGTTTCATAACCTTGCCATTTACCTCTGCGTGAATCCGATAACTAAGAACTGAAGTATTTCCTCAGTTCAACAAGGTACTTGGTGCATACAAGTAGCATTACTGAAGTAGGAGGGCTTGTGTAAGTACTTTGCTGAGATGGGAGTAATGAGGTCTCTTAGGAAAAATTAAGGGAAGTTTTAAACAGTATGGGTGGGGGCAAAGTTGACTTAATTTTTGTAATTAAAATTTTATATATAAACTCTAAGTGAAAAACAAGAGCATTGTAGTTAAAATCAGTTGCGTGTTCTGCTTTTGTATATAAGAGTTTGCCAAATACAGTTTCAGTGTTTTATTTAATGTCATGGATTGTGAAAGTGATCTCGTAAATGATGCTAGCTGGAAATGAAAGTTGCATTTAGCTGGGTTTGTAACAAATCTGTACTATGAAAAAGACGCTGCTAATCATCTTGACTGGATTTTCAGAGCTCCTTAGTATAATTTCCACTCCCATTTTAAGGAAATCAAATACTTTAGCATCTATGTAAACTAGGCCACTACTTTTAAAAGTAAATACTTCTTTTTAAAAAGGAGAATTTTCTCTGCATTTTTATTTTTTAATAGAAGTCTATTATTTTAAATGAGTCCTGACCGGCTACTTTTATTAATGTACATTTTTTTCATTGTTCTAGAGAGAGGTTAACAGTTGGATGCTATCAACTAGCTCAGCTGGAAGCTGCTATTAAACAGTGCAACACATCTGTCCACATAGAGGTGAAGAACAGAGGCTGGCTGTGAGACTACAGTTCACTGACTAAAGGCTTTGGGCTACAATGTTCTCTCCCTTCTCTTTCAAATCTCTCTGCTCTTTGTTTGAAAAGAATGGAAAATATTTTTGTTAGTAGAACAACGTCTAGTACAGTTTTTTTTGTTTTTTTTTTAAACAGGACCATGAGAAAAAGTAGTATATTTGAGGCAACTCCTGGAACTAGCTGAGCAGAAAGAGGGGATTTTGTTGCTGGTCATCAGAAATAGAGCATTGATTTTTCCGAATTTCCTTAAGAACTTGTCTGAGTTCATGATACAATGTTAAAAGGTGCCTTTGAGATACAACTTGGCATACAAAATTCTGTTAAACTACTTGTTTAAATATGTAAATTCCAAAAATAATCAGTTGATGCTTTTTCATATTTCTAGGACCCGCATGTCACTGAAACTTTAGTACAAAGGACCACAACATAAGTTTAACTCCTTTTTGTTATAAAGAACAAGATCACATGTCTGGTGCAAGATCTAACTGGAGACCATAGGCCCAACGTGTAAAACACCAGTGTTACAGGTTAATGTTTCATTTTATGCCAAAGCCATGCTACTTGCTACCTATTACACATTAGAGGACAACCTTTCACTTTAGCTTTCCGCTATCACACTTAACCAAATTACCTTTTTTCCCCTATGAATGCTTTGAACTTTCACCTTGACTTAGGATCCTATCTTCAGCTACAGTAAAGTGGTAATCTCTTGTGCTGTTATATCATGTAGGCAAAATTAAAGAGGGGACAAAGGATAGAAAAACAAGGTGTGGTCAGTCTCAAAATGATCTGTTCTTTTTCTCAATTTTAAAATCTATTAACGAATTGTCCAGAATACTAAGTCTGTCATTTCTTGTGTGCATTGGCCTCAGACTGATGCAGATCTTTATCCCCTATTTCACCCACAATTGAATATCAGATTTTTTACATTCAATTTCAGATGCGTAGGTTGAGGGTTAAGCAGGCCTATTGGTAAGAGCATGCATGCTATTAATACATAGCAGCTGGTAGGTGGTAGAGACCCACTTTCCAGTACTGCGTGGGAACTTTTGCCTGTGCAAGAGAAATGGGTTTTAATAACTTACCCTGTGACTCCTTAAGTCAAGTCTTATTAGGCATCCAGTGCAATGCCTAGCATGGTGGTAATTTGTCATGGAAAAGTCTTCCCCCTTCCAGTTCATCTTGTTTTAAGGACACACATTCTTTTAACTTTGCAGTTTACCTTCAGATGTTTTGCCTTATTGCCCTTTAGTGTCTTTGAATATCAGGTGAGAAATTTCTCTAAAACCACTTAATTTAAACACAAGGTGTTACTTTTGGCCGTTAAAGCTACCTCTGTATTTGTTTTTTGTATAGAGATGACAGATGCAATGTATAATTGTATCAGTTATTTTGATATTTTAATTCTTAAATGGTTTTGTAAAATCTTTATTGGAAGAATATATTTATTAAGAGTATGTAAATAAACTACTGTAAATTCTAAGCTGCTTAATGTACCATCTTTCTTTAACTAAAGTATATCAAGTCACCAGCATGATTTGCATCCCTTAAGAGCTTTAAATATTTAGCTAGCCATTTGACTTGGAGAGAAGTATGTCCCTTTTTGTTGTGGTTCTTATACTGATGCTCCTCCCCACCAAATTGGGATCTGAATTCAAATAAGTGAAAGAGCTTCATTTTTTCAAAACTTAAGTGTCTCATTCTGTTTTTTATATTGTACACTGAAAAACTTTATTCTACTTTTGCTGTCAATCTTACTTCTCAATCCTGTATGTACCTCCCATTGTCTTTGGCAGCTGCATACTTAGGCTATAGGACTTGCAAGTTTATATAACTGAAATGGCATAATTACCTGATTATGCATAACACTACATAGGTGCCTGTTTCCCATACTTTTTATTGCAGTGCTACTTAAGAGGTTTTCCTTCCTTCCCACTCTCCCTTCACCATCCCCCAATCTATTTACTGAAACTAATTTGGTACAGCTCATGTGTTGTTAGGAACTGTTCCTAGCCACGTGGCCTAAACCTGCTACCATATTTTAAGCATGAAATTCAATAAGCTTTTATACAGTTTTAAAAGAAAGGTAGATCCACTGAAGACCACAGAACATGTCTGAAGTAACATTTAGTATTAATGTAACATTTTGATCTTCCAACAGAAGCCTGGAGACAGATGGCAGCAATACACACAGGCAGCCTGTAATCTTGCAGTACAATCTGGGGATTATGAATATGTGAGGGAAGGGTTTTCTATTCCCTGCTAGTTTAACATAATGTAACCAAAGCAGCTTGCTGCCGGGGGGGAGGGGGGGGGGGGGAATGCAGGAGCAAAGCATCCTGGGATGTTAGAGGGCTGTGCTCCATCTTTTCTCAGAAGGGAAAGTGCTCGGACATTTGCTGTTGCAGGAGCGAGTGATTTAACCGTTTTTGTTCCCAAAGAAAAATCCTGAATATCTGTACACTCGCAGTTTCTACTTGAAGAGTAGCAACTCTCCCAGTGAAAGCTGAATGTCTGTTTATGGCCACAAGCTCCACTGCAGTACCATACTAGCTTTCATTTTATTTTACTAAGTTAAGACTAGCTAAAGAAACTGAGCGTGCTTTTATGGGAGACACTACTGTATCTCATGTTAAGTAACTACCAAGCAGTTAAACTGTAGCATGAAAGAAGGACACAACTACAATCCTGTGGTGCAAGGATTTTCCAAAAGGTACCTTTAATGTGTTTGCGTCAGCAGCAAGCATTAAGTGCTAACTTTGGCACCAAAAGTTAGATGTGCAGCACTATACATTAGACACCAAGTCATCCCAACCAATATTCTTTATCCATCTGAATAGAGAAAATGAACCAAAACATAGTACTATGAGCATTTGTGAATCAAATACAGTTTGTATTATAGCACAATCTAGCTTGCAGTATTAGAAAAATAGTTACTAATTTAAATGGATAAATGCTTTCATTACCTACTAGCATCAGTCTAAAAACATGAGAATACACAATTGGTTTGTGTTTTACTTTTATAAATGTTAGCTCAACAGTTGTAACAAAACTGCTGTAAAGAAAGCACCTCTCTGCATTTGTCAAAGTAGTTGGAGCCAAAATGATTTTCAAATACTAAAAAGTCACAGCTATGTTATGTTCAGAAACTCCATTCAAAATCTAATGAAATATCACTGTTGCATAAGTATACTGTAGCAGAGGCAAAAGCTTAGAAGCTCATGTACAGTGGTAAATCTAGTGTCCCACTCAGCTTATGAACTCCAAGATTGTCTCTCTACTTGAATAACCGCTTAACTGCCACTTTCACATCAGCAGGTAAAATACTCTGCTGAGTATATAAAAACTGTTATAAAAAGGCAATCATAAAAGGTTAAGTATTGGCAGGGATGTCAGCTTTATTTTAAAAAAAATAGCCATTATATCTATTTAAATACATGTCAGCTTTTTAATAAAAAAAATAGCCATTATATCTATTTAAATAAGGCTTCTTGTTACAGATTGTTCCAGTTACTTAAGAGAAAAAGAAAGAGGCCTGAAAAAACTGCCTAACACCCCAAACCCCTACCCTCCTGTCCCAGAAACACATTCTGATAAAAAAAATTACTCAATGTGCAAATTGGCAAAACAAACATGGGGGGGAGCTCCTGAAATGATATGCCCAATCAGTTTAGTTTCCCTTGCAATACCAATCCTCAAGATCTTAAAAAAAAAAAAAAAATCTAGAACAAAGTTCTGAAATACACAAAAAACCCTTCATCTTTATATTCTTTCCAAAACAAATATATACAGCACATTAATAATATGCAATATGCAAAAGCTTTGTGTTGCTTTTGGCAACTTCTATGCCCTCCCCACTTTATTCACATGTGTACCTCTATTAACACACAATTACATCACTAAGCCTGTTAGTTCAAAAGGGGGCTCAAATGGGCTAAAATTTGTAAATCTTTGTGTATGGGCTCCATTCATTTGATTCTGGGTTATAAACTTCAACAGTATTCAGGAATTCATTGCCATCAAATCCTCCGACTGCATAAATGGTATTTGCAACAGTTGTAATGCCAGCATTGCTTCTTGGAGTAGTCATATTTCCCATCATCTTCCATTCGTTTTTAGAAGGATCATACATCTCCATACAGCTGACAGCATGAGAACCATCAAAGCCTCCACCAACAAAAAGTTTTCCTATTAAAAGGAAGTGTGATTGAAATGTAACTGCATAAATTTTGAGAGACAGCGCACTGCATAAAAATACTACTTCTAGGCATATTTTTGAGAGAAGTTTTTTTTTGTTTTTTTTTTTTTTACCATAAAAGAAGTTGACAGGAAGGGAATTTAAAAGAAATCTCTCATTACTGCAAAGTTCTGTACTTCTGTGGGTATCGAGCTATTGCTTTCTTGGGCATTAGGACTGCCTATTCTTATTTCTGAATTATTTCCATAAAAACGTTTTTCTAGACAGTTATTCTCAACCTTTTCAGAGCCAGGGCACCCCACCTCCGCCTTTTTTTTTGTGAATGTGGCAGCACCCCAGACTGAGAACCACTACTGGTGCTGCCTCAGCTGAGTTTTGCTGCCTTCAGATACAAATGCCCCACATACCAGCTGCAAATAACCCAGCAATGGTTACGACGTGCTTGCTCCTCCTGCATTACAGCTGCCTTATGTTATGCAACCCTACCTGGTCTGGCACCCCCTACACTCCTCATAGAAACAAGCATATGGGACAGTTCCACCCATGCCCGTTTCCAGAAGCACTGCACAGCATGAGGCAGCTTTGTTGTTTGCTTTAGGCTGATTAGAGAGCCTTAATGCAAGGGCAGTTTTACTTGGCCACTGCCACAGTGGCAGCTCAAGAAGGCCTTGGGGCACCCCGGTTGAGAACCACTGCTCTACCTACTACACAGTTATGTTTTAGAAACATGAAAAAGGGGTAAAAAAACCACACAAAATTCTGATGGTAGATATTCAGTGAAGGTGACAAGTCAAAGCCAGAAAGCATCAGCAAGGACAAATCCACTAACAGTTATTTTGCTTTGCAATTTACCTTGTTCTATTAAAAGTCTGCTTGTCACAAGTTAGACTTAATTTTTTAGGCAAACTTTGTCTCGTTTGAAAAACCTGTAAGCTTACCATCATGAACAGCCACTCCTGCTCCACGTCTAGCCACATTCATAGGAGCAATTAGCATCCAGGTGTCATTCTCTGGATTATAGCGCTCCACGCTATTCAGGCAGTTCCAAGATTCTGCTCCTCCAATTATGTACAAATATCCACCCAATTCACATACTGCTGATTGATGTCGACCTGTAATAGATGCCACTCAGTTAAAACCAGTCAGAAGTCATCCACTACCATGATATTTGCAATACAGGTTTGTCATCATAACAATGGACTTTTTCATTAGAAATAAGCATATCTAAGTAGGCAACAGAGTAAGAGATCTGCTTTTAAGTACAATGCAAACTTACGAATGTTAAGGGGAGCACAGTTCATCCAAGATTTTGTTACAGGATCAAACACATCGCAATTTTTAAGTCCCTTTTGACCATAAGGATCTGAACCACCAACAATATATAGCTTTCCATTCAGAGCACATACTCCTGTTTTGATTAAAAAAAAGAATTTGAAAAAAAAAAATTGTTGTGATCTACTAAATGAAATAGGAAGATGACAGGAAACAGGCAACAAAACAGCCATTACCTGCATTGCAACGGTTGGTTCTCAGTTCTGGAACAGGAGTCCAGTCATCTATTTCTGGATCATACATTTCTCCACAGCTCAAGTCATCTGAGTGGCCATTTGATCCACCTACAACATACAGATGTCCCTAAACAGAAGAAAGAAAAAATAGTTTCACACAAGATTTGAGGGCAAAGCTCTGCACCAAAACTACTGCTCTGTAGGCTAGATACAGCCCATGGGCTGTAGCTTGCTGACTCCTGCCATAAGAGAGATATTTTGATACCAAACAAAGCTGGGCCTATCACCATTCAATTACTGGAAATTCAGTTACATTTCAAGAACAGTCTTGTATCATCCAAGAAATTTCTACATCTGTTTAAAGAAAGCATCACCATTGTTAAAAAACCGTTTCAACTAACCATGGTACCAAGAAGCACACTGCAAAACTGATAAAATGAACGGTTTCCTCAAGTGTGAGGAATCAGCTTTGCACCGTAGGTTCCAGTAGGCATTGTCTCTTGCTGTAAGATAGAGGGAACTATCCAACTGAGAAACTGTCAGTTTGGTGCTTTTTTCACTTCCAGCTCAGTAAGACTAGAAGGCCTCATGACAAATGTATGGAACTTAAGATACTAAACTGTACTAACAACTGGGATATGACACTATGGCCTCTACACGTGCAGGTAAAGACACAATGGAATCTCACGTGCAATTCACACAGCTGCACCTCCTGTCATGCCACACGTGCATGGCAAGAGGCACAACTGTGGGATTATGCATTAGATCCCACTGGCTGTCCCTACACAGGCAAAGAAGCAAGCTCTCACAGTGGGGAGCCCCCTCAGCCAAGGGGGACCCAGCTGCGGGGGCACCCCACCCCCAGTAGCTGGGAGATTGCAGTGTAAGCAGCAATCCTCTCACTCCTGGGGTGTCATGCACTCTAGGGGGGTGAGGAAAGAAACTGTCAGGAGGCACACAACAGGGACCCAGCATCAGTACTCAAAGCTCTGGCTGGGCAACATACACCCCTGCAGCTGGGAACCCACAGCTCATGGGGTTCCCAGCCATAGAAGAGACCCTGCTACATGTGCAAATTAAAGATCATAGCAACCAGCTATAGCAGTACATATTTTTGAGGTCCAGCTTTATAGCTGTCTGGATTTTTTTATTGTGCAATAGCTACTCTGCATGTGTAGCTTGTCTCAAGGTAGTTGTGCAATTAACCAGTTAATTGCATGATACCTGTAACACAGAGAGCGCCTATTACACCACTGCCTGCCTACACCATTTCTTTTGATATCATCATAGAAATTCTTAATTCTTTCAAGTTTCAAGTAAATGCTTGCATGAATTTAATACCCAAGTTATTTCACTTTTTTTCTCTCCATGCATAATCCACATTCTACACTTTAAAACATGCATGTCTAAGCATCTAGCCCCCATCCCTGTAAACATGCAACACTGTCCCATTACACAACACATACATACCATCAGAACAGCCATTTGGAATCTAGCTCTTGGAGTTCTCATAGGTGCGATGAAAGTCCAGCAGTCCTTCTGGGGGTCATAGCATTCCACTGTGCGCAAACATTCCTCTCTGTTATAGCCACCTAACGATAAGGCACAAGGAGTCAGAAACAAGAAAGCATAAAATTAAATGTTGATTCCTGGAACATTAACTGTTCTAAGGTTAGAAGAATCTCTAAAATTGTGGGTTAAATTTACTGCATTATGAAAAATACTGTGTAGCTATTCATATTCTTTTCTAAAACAAGCAAACTTTTGATTTAAAACCAAAGTGGGCTTTTGGTTTCATTATTTTTTTTTTTTTACCTGCGGCTATTAGCTTGCCATTAAGTTCTGCTGTTCCCAATCCTGATCTTGCATACTGCATAGGAGACATGGGCTTCTCTATAACATCATCTGGTTGAATCTCAAAACTCAGACTTTTCAGGAGTCGTGGAGTACTAGTTGGAGAGCTCTGAGGACTGTTCCGTCCATGAAGGAAGATCACACAAAATACACCATCCAGAACAGCAAGACACAGGTAGATATTATCTGAAAAAAAAAAACTACAACAATTAAAATAACTACTATATTTAAACACCAACTAGGGGCTTCCAAGTTAAGACCCTTACATGGCTAGAGATTCTATAAACAGGCTCCAAACTTCAATCCAATTAAGACATTTAGATTAAGGACTTGGAATTCAAAAGATATGTGCTTTGGCTTCTACTCTATTACATATTTCTTGTGTAATAGAGTAGAAGCCAATGTCCATGTGTCTTAGATCTCCACTCGGGCAAGAAAATGGAGACAATACTTCTTTGTATTATAGGCATATTGAAATGATTTCAGTAGTATTCATGAGGCGGTTATATACTTCAAGAGCAACAGGAAACCCTGAAACAAAAGAAACTGAGGCACTCACTCGAAGTCTTCTCTGAGGCAACGATTTTCCATTCATGCTTAGGGCTCTGTACAGTGGCATTTGGAGAAAGACTTCCAGAGGAGCTGCTACTTATCTGCTTGTGACCATTCTCACGTGGTGGTTTTTTCTGCAAAATCAAAAGGCAGCTACAGAAGCCTAGCCATAAGACCACATCTTGATCTACCTTTACTTCTCTGAACTAAATCTCTATATCATTGAGGAAAATGCTCATTTTTTACCTTTTCAGAGCATCATTTATAGCACACCTAAATTTCAAAGAACAGAACAGCTCAGATATTTAAAGCAACATCCAAAGAGGGTTTGCTCCCATCTGAACATTTATTTAATCCCAAATTATCACTACTAAGCCATTCCTTGTCTCAGATTAGAAATCATGCCTTCAAGTTTAGTTTTAGCCAAGTATGCATTTCCATTAGACAAAGTATTTTTAAGACATCTTACATCTTTTAGATCTATGAAAATACACATTCCATCACAGGCTTAGTTCGTGAACTGGAGGTTTACATTTTCAAACTCTGCCTTCAGAATTTGAGCCAAACATTCAAATTTCAAAGTGGATTATCTATCCTCAAATTTCAGAAACATTCAGTTTAACTAAGACTTTGATTTGGCCTCAAACTCTCTCTGCTCATGTTATTTATCCACTCTTACTCTTTTGCATGGATATTCACTTTTTAATCCAAAACAATAAGATTGCTCTATTTCAGATGCCACCACACTATTTTTCCAAGTAAGAGTTAGTACAAAAGAATTCAACATTAATAATTTTATATAGCAAAGAATCCCTAATCTCAAAATTTATAATGCAGGCATGGACTCTTGCATTCTACATACATTGCGTATCTTTAGATGTCGTTGAAACACAGCAAAAAATCTGTAACGCACTATAATGCTTTAGCTTCTGAAATCCACATTCTGAGCAAATATTAAAAACATTTAAACAAGTTCTAATGAAATTAGACTGCTTCTCCATTTGCACTTCTTATTCTTCAATGAAAACCAGTGGCCACTGAAGATGGACATAGTAACTGCTAATTTGGATGCAACAACCTATAATTGCAGAGGTTCTCAAACTGTGGTCCGCAAGCTCCATTCAGGTGGTCTGCAGAAAGGTGACCTAAGGCTAAAGCTGACAAACATTACACCTGACTTCCCAGAACTTGGCTCAAAAAAAGGCACATTCATCTCAGCAGAAAAGTAAGACTACTGATATTAAAATATGAGTTGTGCTCTGATTTGTAAAACAAGAATAGTTTATTAAGTGGTCTGCCAAGACCCTCAGCAATTTTCAAGTGGTCCACCAAAAAAAAAGTTTGAGAACCACTGTATTAAGTTCCTTTCCTAGAGTAGTTAAGGTTTGACTTTGACACCATGGAATATGTATGAACTTGACATTTATAAAAACATGGGACAACAGTAATCGTTACAGATTTTCAGTAACACTATTTCCTGCACAACTCTACCCACCTAAGAGCCCCAATTCTCGTTCTATTATTCCATGAGACTACTTCTCGTTCAGACTGCAAATCGTGTACATTTCAGTCATGTAAACAAAGCTACAATTAAACTCGACTTGCAAATAAAATTTAAGGCCAGGTCTGAGTACGTACAAATCTTAATTTATTATTACTGTGTACCATTTGGCCTCAAAACGAAAAGAAATTACTGTATTTTCCTGTTTGTAAGTTTACCGTTCTTCTCCTACTAAAGAACCATAAACATACTTTTTACTTAGACACAGGATTCACTTATGATTGAGCCCCCGTTCTCAGTATGAGCCGCCTCCATTGTACATGCAATGAAAATGCCAATTCAAACTTTTTTTCAGTGCAGTTTTTATCCTAGTAGTCTAGTACATTGTACATTTTACCCTCTGGATACTTTACCTGCTTACCAGAATCTCCAGTGGGATATTGTAAGGGTAATAGCAGCTCAGTGTACTTATCTGTAGTTATTTACTTATGTCTGGGGAAAAATTGTTTTTCCCATGTGGGATCAACTTGGAAATCAGAATACAGTACTTCTGCTGTTGTTAGACTTTATGTTAAAAAAATCCTCCAAATTCTTTAATGTCTGAAAACTTTTTGGTAGCCATCTGTTTATCTATTGTGGCATCCATATTTTCTATATCCATAGGAAATGTACAGCCCTAATACTGTACCCTTCTCAGTCACTTCACAGTAAACTAAATTTCCTACCGCTTTCTACAAAAATAAACTACCCAGCGTGCATGCTCACTTTCGACCTTTGTTCTTCACTAACTTTTTTTTTAGAACCGTATATTTAGACTTGAAATTTATTTTGTTACAACTAGTTGAAGTAAAACGAACCACTGTCAGAATACCCTTTCCATAAAATGCTTTTCCCCGTTTCCTTTCACCATTAGTCTACTGCTGCTTCCTTCACTACAGTATACGATGTATTTAGGCGTGCTATAAATTGCCCTAATCATTTGTTGTTTCTTTTCAACCTCAGACTGAGTACCTCAGAGTACCTCAGACTATGTGCAATTTGTACCTGCACAAACTGAATGTGGTCATCATCACTGCCATACACCTCAGCCTGTCCATCTAGAAGATTCCCATCAAGCAGCTTGTGATCAGCTGAGTAGTACAACGTTTGAACCTGCAAAACAGCAACAGAATACCCATGTGGCTACTGTCTCCATAGCTACTTAACTAAAGGTAGATTACACAAACTCCACAAGGTAATCTCCAGCACAGTTTTTGTCATCTCATCTTAATCTAGCAGAATGACAAAATTAAAAGGAAGCGGCTGTCATGATGGTAAGTCTTCAAATACTGGCTGAAGGGGCCTCATTTTCTCCGTGTGAAAGAAATCTTCATTTTTCCAAAGGACTTTCCTCATTTTCTCAGCGTGAAAGAAATCTTCATTTTTCCAAAGGACTTCTTTTTCCCCAATACATAAACATTACTATATAGGACAAGCATTGTATACATTGTCTTCCAGAATTTTACAAATCAACAAATCTCTAACAAGCAAACTTGTTATCCTCTGAAAACAAAAGTTTTTGCAAATACAGTAATTTTCTTGGTTGAAAAGTTAAGGAAAAAAGAGATATGGGAAGTCAGACAATGGATTATGGAAAGGAAGGTAAAAGGGATGAGGGGGAAAAAAAAGTTTTGGAGAAAGTGTTGCTTAAATGAGATACCAGATGCAATGCATTACTCAAATGCATCTGAACTGCAACACAAAAATCATAGAGCATTTTAACACCAGTTATTCAAAGGGAAATATGCATGTAAGAATATTCAACAGTATCAGCACGTATTTTTTGCCTACACAAGAGCGTTCCGAAGATCTACCTTGCCTGTAATAATAAACTGGAAAGACTTTATGGTGCTCCATGTGGCTTTCTACGCTCCAATTTTCCAAGCAGGGTAAAAATTTGGAATGTGTCTACGATTTTCACCAAACGAAAGTATTCAAAAATTTGCCCATTCTAAACATAGTAGTTGTATTCATGAGTAAAATCATTTAACAACACACAAAACTTTTAAATAAGAAATCCTGTAAAGGAGTAAGTAAACACCATTAAATCATCATCATCGTTCTCTGCCCACAGCGGATTTTCTTAGGAGAACTGGGGCAGGACAGCTGCTTCTTTACGTGTCAATACACTTGAGGTTTCTTCTTGGTTCTTCAGCCTTGGTATCCTAGTTTTGTTAATAAACCTATGGGGAGATAAATCAATGGGGAGGAACAACCATTAGAAGCTTTTACCTACTTCTCATTTACAAGCAAAAACCTGTGAAGGAAAACATTAAGAATCTACAGTAAGTTTCAGTACCACCTCCCCATTTCCAAAAGCAAAATAACATGCTACTTGGAAGTCAACAGCAAATACTGAGCAAAAAAGGAAAGCAGAAAACCAGACTGAACAGTTTCATTCAGCTCACCTGAATACCCCCCCAGTTTCTCAGCTTAGGGGTACCTACAGTAAAATTTAAATTCTTTAGGGTCATGGTTAAAAAAAATAAAATAAAAAGAAAAATCAATAAAGGGATCATCCTTCACTTCACAGAAGCTTAATTTTTTAAAACCGTTCAATCCCACTTTCTTAAAAACTAACCTCTTCCATCAGATCTTCTAGACTGTCTCCGTTCTCCCAGATACTGTGCTGCACCCAGTTGATTACCTTTGTGTATAATTTTCCATTGCTGGGCAGACCAACGTTGTCTTCAAGCATTACCTCAAGCTGGAGTTAAAAACAGAAGAAAATATAGTTTAATGGCTAATATAAAAACCCACAGGATACAAACTGTACCCTGGTCAGTATGTAAAAATGTTATTATTCCTAGATAAATTAAGACACGTTTCTGTTCCACCTCCAGATATTGCAAAGACCAAGTACTCTTTAAGACTAGCAAAATTATACCTTTCATGTCAGCCAGTGGCTGTGTTCTTATACCCCAAGAATAGAATGCATATTTTTACATTCTCGGATTTTGAAGTACAGAGGTAATTCTATGTTATGCTTTCTTAAGAAGGAAGATGGTGTGTATCCTGGGAAGCCAATGTGCATGGCACAATGGAATATGACCTAAATTAAGGAGTTGATACTTTTATACTGGCATTCTATACAAAACTTAATTGGAGTTATAAAACTCACCATGTGCTAAATTTTTCTACCAGAAGAAAGAACCCCTTGATATACATGCATAGCTTACCTTACTTAATTTATAAAAACCAGAACAAACCAACCCACACACTACTACCTAGTTTTATCTCAGTTAGTAGAGTAAGGCAGATTTAAAATTCTTCTAACCTTTAATCGTGGAAGTTTGAGAAATTCTTCCTGTTCTGAAATCTGCAACAAATGCTCCTGAATGTAACCATCAATCTTGTTTAACAAACGTGAATCTCCCATACAACTTGCAAAGTTCCGGTATGAGATACAGCTCTGAACATCCATCTTGGAGAGTAAATAATCACCACAAACCTTTAAAAAAAAAAAAAAAAGGCCAGAGCATATCCTAAGTCTACTGGATGACCACACTTTAGCATGTACATTTATTTTCCCATATGCAGGAGACACTCAGTTTTCTATCTATTGAATGGTTTTACTTACATCTCCCTGAAACAAGAACAGATATTTAAAAGAGGGATAATGCTATTGTAGTGTTACATGTAAAACAGTGACACCAATTTCTTTTTTACAAAAATGCCATAGGATAGGGAGAAAAAGATAGGTTGCAAAACAGGTTTTCTATCAACATTTCACGGAATGTAACTTTTCCCTAAATCACTAGCAGTTTGTTAATAATCTACCTATGGTTTCCACACTTCACACAAGTCAGCATCTACTTAAGCACTGTTTGTCCTCCAGTGGAAAAATTAATTTAGAGTCAGCTTAAGTAAAAAAAGATGTTGTCTTTTCAAACTGCAAGCCCCGACTCTCAAGAATGTGATGCATGATTTGTTGAGCAACAAGTATTCTTTATTAAAAGAAAAAGATCACTTTTCCAGGATGTAATCACAATGGAGTACCCAGATAAAGTTAATTTGTGTTTCATCCCCTAAAAGGTTTACGGAAGGTCTACAACTACAGCTAAAATTATACCTGCTTGACTCTCTCCATCTTCAACTTCTTTGCTGCAGAGTACACATCTTTTACCAGTTCTTTATCAGCTTTTAACCTATGAAAAGAAGTTTATTTTTAAACACTGTTGAAAAACAAGCTGCATTACCTAAACATTTAGCTTTATGTTCTGACCCCACCAAGGAAGAGACTTACTGAGCAGTGTAGGCATAATTCAACAAGACTTCAACTGCTTCTGGATTGAGATCATCAAATTTAACATGCGAAATTCCATGAGAATCACTGTCATTATTGAATATTTCAAACAAGTAGGGACTGCAGCAAGCTAAGACTGCTCTGTGTGCCAACATCTCATGCCCACACACCTTCAATAAAAAATAAGAGGAATTAAGACACTAGCCAACAGTGATTTTTAAAAAAATACTGCATTAAAAAGACAGAACACTGTGTAACCCTGATGAAAACCTAAATAGCTCAAATCTATACATTAGAGAAGTTATTTTATATTAACAGTTCATTAACTGAATAACTACCAGATTAACTAAATTAATGCACTTTCTGTTACATAATCAGAGCGAAACTGGCCCCATATTTCTCCCAAATGCAGAATTTCTTTCGCACTATGGAATAAATCAGGTTCTCTAAATAAGGTTCAGAGAATCAATATATACAGAGAGAATAAATACATCATTTAACTCTCTAACCCAGCAGACAAAGTTTAATTTACCTGGAGTCGTACATCGCAGAATTGACCACTTTTGCGCAAGGCATTTAATTTGGCAACAGATGACTCGATGAAATTTTCATCTTCAAACATCAAATACCCATTAGGAATCATTTTGCTGTTTTTGGCTAACAAAAGAATTTGCAAAGTTTACGTTCAGAGGACTTCACTACACTATCAAACAATATTCTCTCAATACCAGCACCCTCTTTCCAAATATAACAGACATTTTCTGGAATCTTCACACAATGAAGAGCAGTAACACCTTTGAAGTAAGACTGAATGGGTGCTATGAAAAATATACTGTTGTCAAGAGTCCTGCATTAGCAGACAAATGAGATTAGTAAGATTTATATTTCCATCTCAACATGTGTACGTTTTCTTTAAATTAATCTAATCTTACTAGTTTGATGTAACCTATACTTTATTAGATCAGCATGACAGCAAAAGAATGGTGGTACTGAAATTCTAGTTCTTGAAATTCTACTAAAACTATGCATTCTAATCTTTCCACAAAGGAAGCATATGAGCAATTGATAGAAAGAAAGTATAAGGACTTCACTTTGTTTCAACCTATTTCATAAACATTTTCTAACTGTACAAAACATTTAAAAACTAAATTTAAAGCATTTAAAAGAACCCTATTACATTTCTCTGGCTGCATTTAATTTTGCAGCCAAGAGGCATGAGCCATCAAATCAAAAATAACTTATGTTTAAAGCTTTTACCTCGTCTTCTTACAACCACCTTTTATGATTATTAAAAAGTTGCTCTTAATGATTTGAGAACAGTTAAAGTGGATTTTCTCATGGGACAGCAGTTTGTGTAGCCCAATTCACAGATTCCGCAGTTTAGTCTTAATCAGGCACTACTCATTGTTCTACTTGAATGGTAAACACAACTGAAGGGGAACCACTTTTAGATATAAGAAAACATGATTACAGAATAGCAAAATAACAAACTCAGACAGGGATAGACTTTTAAAACCTGATACCTTCTAATCTCTACTCTGCTCTACATTTCATGTTTAGATATTCCATGTACAGCTGACAAAGTTAGGATGTAATTTCTGGAAGTGCCAAAAGGAACATGGTACCTCTCGAAACACCTATCCTAAAATTTACCCAAAAAACCTACTGGAATAAGATGTAGTTTGCCATATCTAATATATTATAAAGGTAACATTTTAAGTCTTCAATTTATAACTGAAGAGTTACCATAAAATGCAAAGTTTTTTTTTAATACTTCAAGTCATTTATAGACTAGGGAATGAAAACACATCCTTGCATAAATTAATTTATTTCCAGTAGACATACTACAGAGATTAACTATACCCATGTTTGTTTACTAATAAAATGTCCTGTTAAAGTTTGACAGTATTACGTTTTTTCTAAAAAATGTGATAAGCAACTTTGATATGTTCTGGCTACATCTTACCTGCAAAGAACTAACAAAATATTATTAATAATGATATCAATCATATATACAGCTAATGGAATTAATTTACCTGATAAATACAACTGTAAATTTATAACTGGGGGATCTTGAATAATCCAATGATACAGGTGTATTAAAGCACAGTACGTCACTTTCAATATCTTCTTATATGAAGACGGTTATTGAAATGCAGATAGATGCGTCTTGGGCTGCAATGATGATTCCAAAACTACCAGGCTTGAAAATGATGTAACCAAGTCCTTAAAAGCTATAGACATGAATTTCTTCTGTGGTAATAATGCATCATAAACTGTGATATAAAGAAAACGGAAATGAGTAAATAAAGTACCAAGGATAATCTTTTGAAAGAGCCACCAGGATATCACATGAAGAATTGCTGCAGTACAGAAGGAAAACCCCCATGAATCGCACACCACTGGTTATAACATATCACCCGTCCCTGGAACCTATACAGAAAATCCTCAAACTGTAACCCATAGTAGAAGACGACCCAATTCTTACAAGAGATTTTCCAAGAACCACCCATCCTAGCCTTCAAAGAAGCACCGAACCTTGCTGACCTCATCACCAGAAGCAAACTTCCTATGACCTAAATCACACCAAATGGATCCAGACCATGCCATGACAAGAAATGTAAAACCTGCCAACATCTCTCTACCACCCCCACAATTACTACATTCCACAGCAGAACCATCAGCACTCCTGGATCTTATAGCTGCACCTCCAGAAATGTAATATATCTCATCTAGGGCACCAAATGCCACGATGGAAAATACGTAGGAAAGACCAAGCAACAACTGCGCACCAGAATGAACGCACACCGGAAATCTATCGAAGACACGAATACCCAATTACCTGTGGGGGCACATTTCCCACAAAAAAACCACTCTCTCTCTAATCTCTCAGTTCTAATCCTCAAAGGGAATTTACAAATCCCTTTTCACAGACCAGCCTACGAACTTCATTTCATCTACCTACTGGATACAAAAAAATCATGGACTAAATATAGACCTTGGATTTATGACACACTATAACCTGCCTAACATCTCATTCCCCAGGTACCTCTCCACTATTTACCAGCTACATTCATCCCCCTCCCCCTCCCCACAACCTGTCTTTCACCCACTGACTCCTCAATTTACATCTTCACTGACTGGCTTGCATGCATACCAGCCTCTGGCTTTGTTATTCATTCTATCCAGGAAGTGGGCACACCAACTGCAGATGCTTCCTCAGCCTGAGGAAGTGTATTTATATCTGAAAGCTTACAAACAAGAATTTTTTGAATTATCTGAGTTGGTCTAATAAAAGATATTGGATTTACCCAAAGAACCTAGTCTGCCTCTGTCCTTAGATCAACATGGCTACAACCTATACCCCTGTAAGGATAATCTTAGTATTTTCAGTGTTATTTTCTTTAGTCTAAACTGTTTACATCTTCAATTTCTGGTTTACAAAGTTTTACAAGTTATGCAGTTTAGAAGTGCACAGATATACTGGTCCGTATTGTATCAGCACTGATAAAGGAAAATTGACATCATTGGCTGTCAGTTTTTTGTCTGTAACCAATAAATGCCATGTGCATGCGTGCAACCGCAGCATATACATGACTGGGAATGCAGTTGGGCAGCTTGGAGAGCAGTGTCTGGCCGGTAAATCTGTGAAGTGTCAAAAGCGGGGAGAAGTGCGCAGATCAAGGCCCCGCCCCCCACGGTGAGGGAGGGAATGGGGTTGGGGCTGGCACTGCCCAGCCAAGGTGGGGTGGAGCCACAGACAGCTTTGTGAACCCCCTGAATTTGTGTGGGGTGAGGGCAGGCAGCCCACTGTGGGCTGGGGCCGGGGGCTGCACTGGCCTCTTCCCAGTGGGGGGCTGGGCCAGAGCTGCATTCAGGGTGGGCAGGGCAGGCAGTGGTGCTGGGGGTGGGACTATGGAGAACTTTGGAGTGGCTGTAGCCCATCCTGTAATCCCCCCTTCCCAGCATTGCTACCACCTGACTCAAGAGCAGTCCTGGCCCAGCCTTCCCACCAGAAGAGGCTGGTGCAGCCCCCGGGATTTCCACATGCCCCCTAGATTTGTACTGCATGCACAAATCCAGGGGACATGTGCCCTCCATACCTCCCCCAGGGATGCATGCAGCAATGGAAGCTCTTCCCTGCATGAGCTGTCCACAGCTCCTGTCTGTGTCCTGCTGCCGCTGGGCAGTGCCTGCCTCTGACCCTACCCTAGCCCCTTCCCTCCCTCACCATGGGGGCCTCAATTTGCACCCCCCACACCCCTTCCCTCTCTCCTGCAGACTTACTGGCTAGGCGCTGCTCTCCAAGCTGCTGGGCTGTATATTGGTGATTGGATCAGTATCGGCTGATATGGCTGGTAAATAATCAGCCACCAGTATCAGCCAAAAAAGATTAGTAAAATCTTTATCAGTGCACCCCTCATGCAATTTCTTTTCTTTCATTATCTCCCCTTTCAATCTTTTCCCCCCTGACGACTCACGATATTAATTTATGTGACACTTGTGTATCCTAATTGGAGATATTAAAGGAGCCAAGTAGTACCCAGCTGGGTTAAATTTAGCAGTAACATTTAAAGAATATAAAAACAAAATAAGAGAAAGAGGAGTCAAATCACAGTTAAAACTACTACGTATCAGTCCAGCCAAGACCTCCTTACTATTTCTATATAATCTATTTGCTTATAGAAGTTCATAATTTCCGACATGGCAAGTAACATCACCATGTTTAACTATGCACATTCCAAAAAACTAACTTTCTGCTTTCCCCACACACACAAAGCAAGATTTTTCTCCCTCTAAAGAATATGTTAAAAAAAAATGAAGTTACATTCAGAACATATACAGTTCTGATCTTTAAAAAATACCATGGCATATTGCTATTTTACATTAATGATTTTTAAATAACCAGAATTTGCTGGTGAATGATAATACTTAAACAAACAAAAAAACCCCCAACAACAAACCCATACTTATATAACTAAAAATGCATTTAGAACTACCTTTTTAGCATTAAAGCAGTTGGCCCTTTTCCTCTGTTGGGGTTAGTATGCATGCACACACTATAATTATAAATGCTCAAGGCTTTTGCACTCTGACCCTATGTGGGGAAATGTGTTGCGCCGCCCACACTTGTCACCCCCTGTTCAAGTTTTCAGCCAGGCTGCATCTCTGACTAAATGTCAGAATGGGAATCAGATTTCCTATTTCTGCTAGTCAAGTAAAAAACACAAATCATGTGTGTCCTATGTAAGAGTTTGTTGTGGCTGTAATGCTTGCCAAATAAGTCTGGCAAATGTTTGCTGATAATAATCTCCAGATTTTGTACTACCAATACTTGCCGAGCTAGTTTTTGTTACCAAGACAAATCAAGAGCAACAGGGTAATTCTTTAACAGCTGTTAAGGCATATGCTCCCCCTGTAACACTGTACTTTCTTTATATAGTAACAACTGAATGAAGTCACAAAATGTGTTAGGGAAGTTCTTTGGGGACCAAACACTCAAGAATCACCTTGCTATCAGCATACGCTAGCTCCATTTGCCTATTTTCCTTTGTTTTTTCCCAAAGCCTAAAAATATCATTTCCATAGTCAAAATTACGAAGAATACATGCATATAAGTAATTTCAGTTTCTCTGAGAAATTAATCTAGTAATTAACACTTTAAATTCAACCTATCCTCCCTCTCATTATAGCATCACAGCAAGATTTACACACCCACAAAATTCTTCTCACTTGTAAGTCTTTAGAACACGGATGGGCAATTATTTGGTCCGAACAGTCATTTAAGGGGCGCCCGGGGGGGGGAGGGGGGCGGCAATTGATCCTATCCAGTCTCAGGCCCATCTGGCCTGCACCTACTGCCAGGGGCACCAGATGAAGCAGGCTGGACCTCTATGGAGACATTGCCTGGGATCCCCACGAGCAGGGCAGAGCCATGACTTACTCCCTGCATGTTCTGCCTGGGTCAGGAGGGACTGAGGGATCCACTGTGGGCCATACAGAATCCCATGGCAGGCCAGATGCGGCCTGCAGGACGTATTTTGCCCATCCCCGCTTAAAACCACTTTTCCTTGTTAGCATGATTATCATACCATTTGCAGAAGACATGCTGCTCCTCTGAAGCAAAAATTAGAAAAAGATAAGAGTGTCTAAGATTCCCAAACATTTAGCTCTTTTTGGACAACACGTTGTTGGAGAGACTACTTTAAAAAAATATTCTGCATTCTTTCAGCATAACACACTTACTGTGTTACCAAAACCACCCATTAATGGACAACAAACAAGGGACTGTCAGTAAGGGAACTTTGATTTTACAATTCAAACTTTACAATGTCTACCTATATAGGTTGTCTGCTGAAACTAAATAGGTTTTAAACCCATTATATCATAATGTACTCTAAAAATTAAATTCTTTGACTTGAATATTTGATAGCTTTATAAATCTGAATTATGACAGAAAAGAGCTTCTCTGAAAGGTTCAGAGGCTACAAACTATTTTTGGAAATTTCACATCCAAACTTTAGCTCCTTTCTGAAAGTTTAATATCTGCCATTTCTAATAAGAACGAATCTGTTTACAGAGCACTAGTTAGTTGAATAATCATCCAAGTGCAGTTAATGGCCGGTTACTTGACTTTCATATTTGCCTATTTAAAAAGACAATTCAACTGTGACAAATGATTCCGACTTCTGGGAAATAACACTAGACCTAACCTAGCAGATCAAACACCAACTTTTGAAACACCCTACTTTTAAGTTTACATGCACATTGTTCCTATTCAGTGTTTTTTCATTCCTGTGGTTCAACTCTGCATAGCTTGTTTCCAACCAGAGTACCAGCTAACAAGTAATCTTCAGGTAAACCTAGAATGGGTTATTTTGACAATAACTCCTATATGAATGTCTATGTTGTACACTCTGCTTCACTGCAGACAACAGTAATTTCAAGCCTAAGTGTTTTCAGGTATTTGAACTTTTCACTAATATGACATTTCATCATTGTATGTGTAAAACAATGTCTATGTCTATTTGTAGAACTTGTAACCAGTTTAACAGACTGTAACTGCTACTACTCTAATTCTTATTAACATACACAAATCAAAGCAGTGTTTTGTGAAAATTTCCACAAAAAAGCTAATGTAACCATATTCTCTGTATTCTGAAACACAAACCAAAACACGCAAAGAAGTAGGGGTGCACTGATAGAGAATTTTTGGGCTGATACCAATGGTTGATTTTTAAAGAGCCATATTGGCTAATACTGATCCGATTCTGATATGCAGCTGGGCAGCAGAGAGAGTGGCGTCCAGCTGGTAAGCCTGGTGTGGGGGAAAGATTGAGGGAGGGAGGGAGGGAGGGAGTTGGGCTGGGGCAGGTGCTGCACAGCCGGGGCAGAGCAGGGGATGGAGCTGCAAGTGGCTCGTCCAGGGGGCACGGGGCCATCTCCTGGTGCTGCACACAGCCTGGGAAGGCATGGGAGAGCGTGCGCCCCCAGATCTGTGCGTGGGGTGAAGGCGGGCTGGCACTGGGCTGTTCCTGGCAGGAGGACTGGGCTGGGGCGCACTCAGGGCAGGCAGCGACAGGACTATAGGGGTGGACTGCAGCCATGCCAAAATTTGCCATAGCCCCCTCCCAGCACTACCGCCACCTGTCCCAAGTGCAGCCCTGGCTCAAACCTCCCGCCAGGAAGAGCTCGGCACCACCCCAGCCCGCCCTTCCCTGCACAGAGATCCGGGGGCACACGTCCCTCCATGGCCTCCCTGGGGTGTGCAAAGTAGCGGGACAACCCCCCCATCCCAGCCCCACTCCCTCCCTTACTGTTGGGGCCTCAATCTGCCCCTCCCCCATGCCCTTCCCAGCTGGACCTGGCTGCTTTTCATGCTGCTGGCTGTATTCCTGACTGCTAGCATGCTGTGCTGCAGCTGTGTGCATGCACGGGGCATTTATCCGTGGCATTATTGGCCACATCAGCCAAAAAAAGCTGGTTGCTGACACAGTCTATTGGTGCACCTCCTAAAAAAAAAAAAAAGTTTTCTATAATCTAAACAAATTAACAAAAATTTATTGCCAGATTTGTCTTTTAGCTATATCCTTAAAACAAGCTACACTTAAAGCTCATATTAAAAACATAACAGCAATAGAAATAGTCTAAGTTTCCTACTAAACTGAATGTGTATGTATCTGGCTGGAAATATTAAATGTTTCATAAATAATTTTATGCATCACACTCTGCTATTTTTTGAACTTCATCAAAACCCCAAACCCTAAACATTCTAAACTAATAAATTTCAAATGCCTTCCTTCTTCTGGCACATTCATCAATTGAATGAATGCTTAATTTGCATCTGCATTTTCTTCTCAAATCATAAAAGATAATGTCAGATATATTAAGTTATTATTTAGCCTTTAGAGTATATATGATACATAACAGTTTGCAGGGATGCCTGGCAGTTCCAATCTGAATCCAAACCTTGTTATACTTGACACAAACATCTCTAAACTGAAGTATTTCCAGTTTACACTTCAACTGTATAACTGGGTCCATGCAGTTGGGTTCCTGTACCTAAATATGGCTGTCCTGTGGAAAACGTAATCAATATTTTTAGTTTAAGAACCATATTTTGATATCCAAACTATGATATTCAAACTAACCAAAAGGCTCCTAAACACATACCAGTGGCAGTATGCCTAAGAATCCCTGCCTGCAGTGATTCACTCTTGGTAAACACAATTTGTCTGCCCTAAACAGAACTGCATTTAGGTAGAAAGTAGATAATTTCTCCAGTTCATCCAACACCCTACTTTTGTTTAAATACTGATAGTTAGGTGACATGTGTGAATAACATTACTGTTACACGGTACTTTTAGAAGCCTTAAATAATGAATTTGGTATTTAACAACTTTCATATGGCCATTTTTATATACAATGCACCCTAGAGAGTCAGCCCCTTCCCCAAAAAGTTAATATTTAAGGAAACTGTCAAGTACTTTAAAAAAGTAGAAGGTATTTCTTCTGGCATTGTTATGGCACTGCTGGAAGAACTTAATTACACTTGATTGGGTGGAGTTTGGAGAATGAGATGTCTAAACAGATCAGTAATAACTCAAGAGTCTCACATTTCTAGCTCTAATCTTGCACAGCTCAGTGGTAACTGAAAGCTAGTGGCCTCCTGTGAAGCAGTTAAGGTCTTAAATAAGTTTCTATGGCGCAGGCATTCAAAACATAATATTCCCCCCCCATCAGAAATGACAATAGTTGCACTTTTCAGCTGAAGTGCCAAGACTGAATGGGTAAGGCAATGACCTAAAAAAGTGTTGCAGTTCATCTACACATGCATTAATGGGCTTTAGTTAATGCACATTAAATCTAGTACCTGCATTGCGAGGCACTAAGAAAATGCACATTAGTCTATCTTAATGCATGTTAACTAAAGAGCGTGTTTTTTAGTGCCGCTATAATGCACATTAGCCTATTGTAATGTGCATCAACTAAAGAGCACATTTTTGGTGATGCTTTAATGTACTAATATGCATTAAAGTGCACATGTAGACGTCCCCAATATGCCTAAACCTAAACTACTTAGTGGGGTTTCCTCCTATTTTCTGGGAACAATAACATTAAAGGCTAGAAGCTTTAAATTAGCACTTCGTATAATACTGAATAGATGCAGTTGTATAAAGTGCAAAAGAACATGTTTGTGTATTGCACTAATTTTTTTAACTGAACTTGAAATTTGCCATAATCCTACAAATCACTTGCATAAGCATTGTTCCCCAAATTATTTATCAAAACACTTAATCCTATGATCAAATAAGGAATTAATTTCTAAAACAGAACTGTGCAATTGCTGAAAACTCTCACCTAGTTCACAAAACATTTAAGTCACTTGTGCTATTCATACACCATTTGTCATTTAATGTGAAATCTTTAGAAACAAAATTCTTCAAACTGGGGGTAACACAAAAATTAAAATTCAACATAAATTAAATAAGTGTCTTTTCACAGGTTTGGAATTGTATCTGTTCTAAATTATAAGGCAGAGTGTATTTAAGATACATCAATATACCTTTGACCAGTGTGCAACAGTGTGCACATGGTGGATCCATGTAAATCAAAGCTCTTTAAATTATTAATTTTAACTGTGATTTATGTCAAGAGACCAAGAACTTTGACACAATCACTTGAAACTACTGGCTATGTCAATTTAATCTTCTTTTGAATTTTTTCTTTTCAGTTATTTTTGTAAACAAAGGCTGATTCACAATGGTTCTCAACCACCAAGACATGCTAAGTTGCAAGTAAAATATATGATTTATACTTAAAGCAATAGTTCTTTATGCTAACCAGGAAGATACTCTATATAAAAGTTTAAGCAATTAGAAAAATCTGATGTCCATTTATTCTGATTATTTACATTTCATTACATTAGAAAACAGATAGCATTTATTATAAAATTGATGACTGATAGTAAAAACTTTGGGGAAATAACTTGGAATTCAACAGAATTCAGAAAGTCAGCATTTTGTAGTTTTTGATTAGTTTTAACTATGTTAAATGTGCTGGTATACAAGGGAGAAAACCCTCCAAACTATGCACTGCATTTATAACTTATCTATTAAATAGTAATTACCTGTAAATAGTACACTGAACCAACTGCTTTCAGTGACTATATCCCTTACGTCTGCTGAGCTAGGTTAACTTGTCCTCTCTGTATCTGCAGAAACTAGTTTTCTGATATTGGTTAAACATTTCAGAGTTGCAGTGCTTAGTGACGTCCCTGAATTAAGCCATTTTAAATACTGCAAAACATACAACCTCTAGTGGTTGCTCCAAATGCATTGCAAATTGGGTCTTTTAAAGTTTTAGCAGCAAACATGGACTGGTTGAATATTAAATGAATAAGGAACATAATAATTATTTAAAATAAGTTTAGACCTTAACATAGGTGGTCTTAATTTTACATTAAGAATTTCTTATAGAGGAAAACATTTAACATAAATAAACTCTGATTTAAACATTGATTTTTTACCCAATCCTGGATAAAGGAGCTTACCCAAAAAGATTTTGAAAAAGACACCAGGGACTAGAACATTTACACTATAAAGCAGAAGAACATAAGCTTTAGGGGTAGTTCCAAACGTCTCACAAATTGGACCATGTAAGTAAAAAAAAAAAAAAAAAAAAAATCTAAACCAGGGATTCAGAGAAATTTGCACTATGGGCATATTAGGGATTGAATGGGAAGGAAGATCTACAGAACACCCTCTATCCTCCTAAAAAGAAAATGTACTACACGTCAAGTATTACCTACATACCTACCAAGAATGTATAATGTTCTATCCAGCATTTTGACAGCAGGCTTGAAAAATGTACTATTCTAGCACAGAATAAAAAATCACGTGCAATCTTCTCCCCTCAAAAAGTTACAGTTGTAGCACTTTAGAATAGAACGGTTATAACACACACAGTTATTCAAAGCATAGACATACTTTTATTAAAAGCACAAGCTTCTATTTAATATTTTTAAATTAAATTTCCTACACTTTTAGTATACCTTTTCTTTCTTGGAATTTCTCCACTTTTTCCCCAATTGTATTCTCTTTGCTGAATTAATTTCAGTATATTCCCTCTTCTTGTTTTCAATCCACTAACTTGCATACTTTTCTCATTTGTTAATATATTGTCTTCCAAACCTCTTCCTTTATTTTCTGCTGCTTCTCACAGAAAGCCTATAAAAAAAAATCTTGCTTTCTTTTTGATTTATTCCAATGCTCTCCCCTGACTTGGCTCCACAGCCCTGCCTCCCTTGTCAGACTAACCCACGCTTCTTTACAATTTCACAGACAACTAAACCCACAACTGCCTGGAAAAGCCAAGCCACGCCCTCTCTACAAACTTCTGGGAAGTGCACCAGTCCAGCTGGACCCAGTGGCTGCAGTTGATCTATTACTTTTCCCTGGTGGGACCACCTTAGCTTCAAAATATAAGTTTCTGACTGCAAAAAATGGTTTTCAAAACATAAGCCAATACAATACACCTGCTCGTTGGGCTTCATATTTTGTAGGTCCTAGCAGGATTCAGGAAAATTGAAGCCCACTCCCTCGTAACTGCAAACTCTTTGACTAGCATTACAAATACAAAGTCAGCCTCCATTTCTGGTCTGCCTCCCTCACAATCCCAAAACCTGCCAATGTCTTTTTGCACACTGCATCAAAGAGCAAACAATCTAGCTCTTATTTTTATTCATTCCACCAGAAACCTCGCAATGGTCAGAACCAAGAAGACGTTCGGCAGTCTTCACTCTACTTCACCTTGGGGAAAATCAGATGTAGACACTTTGTGCTGAAAAGGCTAATCCCATTCACTTTGTTCTTCTGAAACATCTTACTCTTACTACAGTAAGAGTAGGTGGAGGCCAGGTGACAGCTAACCCTGCAGAAGCAATGCTGGGGACTGGCCCCTGATGTTTCAGCTGCTAGGGCTACCTGACCTACAGCAGCAGTTCTCAAGCTTTCTCATACCAAGGCCCATTTGCAAATGTGGATGGCCAGTCCCCACCCAGCATGCCTCACTTTTGACCTGCTGCCCCCTGCCACAGTCCCCCAATGTGTGTGTGTGGGGAGGGGGGCCCAAGCAGATAAGCTCTGCCAGCCTGCAAGGGAAAAGCCCTGGTTTTCTCCTTTAAAGGAGAAACCATTTAAGTTTGTTCGTGACCCTTTCATAATTCTTGAGACCCATTTTTGGGTCGTGACCCACGGGTTGAGAAAGCCCTCCCCCCAATCTGTGGTTTCCATCCTCAGCCCCAGCTGGCAACCCCTCTGACGAAGTCCAAGCTACCAGCGCTGCCCGCGGCCCATCCGTCGGTCCGAGGACGGATGGACACCACTTGACCTTGAAGGGCGGCAGGGCGCGCTGCAGGGCTCCAGCACGCTCCTTCGCTTCAGGCCGCGCTGAGGCGGGCCCACCCCGCACTCCCCGGCGCAGGAGGAGGCCAATGCCCCCTCCAGGGCGCTGGCAATGCGGGAGAGGGGCGAAGCACGCGGGGCCCCGGCGGGGCAGGGGCAAGCGGCGCCGCATCCCTCGACCCCACGGCGGCGGCGGGGATCTCTCCCCAGCCAAGGGCGGTCACTCCCCCATGTCCCCCCAGCGCGGTGCCGGGCGCACAGCAGAGCCCCTGGCTCGGCCCGGAACAAAGGCGGCCACCACGAGGCGATGGCGGCGCCTCCCGCGGTACCTGGTGTCTGTCAGCGCGGACGAGGCTGCTCATATTGGGACGAATCCGGTTCGCAGACTCAGCGGGGCGGTGTGTATCTGTGTGCGTGTGTGTGTATCTGTGTGTGTGCGCGCGTGCACGGGCGCGGTCGGTGGCTCCGTCCTCAGGCGAGCTGCGCACAGTCTGGTCGGGCCCCGCGCGCGGGAGCTCGTGCCTCTTCACCCACTCCGGTACCACTCCGCCGCAAGCGTTCGTGTCCCGTGGTAAAACGAAACGCGATCCTTCCGCCGATAAAAAAGGAGTCCGCCGCCCGGCTCCCCCGCCCCTTGCCTCGCAAGTAGGTCAGTGGAAGGTGACGGCGGGGAGCTGGAGCGGGCGCAGCCGCCCGGGACCGGTTTCCACCTGCTGCAGGCGGCGCTGCCTCCCCCTTCGCGGTGTGCGGCGGCAGAGGAGCCGCCTGTGCCACCCCCGCCCTACAGAGGCGGGAAGGCGCCGGGTCTGAGCGGCCCCTCAGCAGGGAGCGCGCCCGGGGGGGCGGGCGTGGCGCGAGGAGCGGAGCGTTACCCGGATCGGGCGCAGCT
>NW_005843053.1:323040-323531 GCF_000455745.1 Alligator sinensis
AGGGGGCCCGCCTGTGCCACCCCCGCCCTACAGAGGCGGGAAGGCGCCGGGTCTGAGCGGCCCCTCAGCAGGGAGCGCGCCCGGGGGGGCGGGCGTGGCGCGAGGAGCGGAGCGTTACCCGGATCGGGCGCAGCTTGCGGCCCCCCACCCCGACACCCACATTTCGGGGGAGGGGAGCTCGTAATTGAAGCTGTCACCGCTCCCGTCAGCCAAATTTCCAAGCTCCACGTGGCGGGATCGGGACTAGGACTGCCTCGGGCGCCCGGGGGGGCGGGCGTGGCGCGAGGAGCGGAGCGTTACCCGGATCGGGCGCAGCTTGCGGCCCCCCACCCCGACACCCACATTTCGGGGGAGGGGAGCTCGTAATTGAAGCTGTCACCGCTCCCGTCAGCCAAATTTCCAAGCTCCACGTGGCGGGATCGGGACTAGGACTGCCTCGGGCCCGCTCGGAGGGAACAGGGGGCTGGAAGGGTGGGAACCGCGGCCCCCCC
>NW_005843053.1:323562-326172 GCF_000455745.1 Alligator sinensis
CCCCCCCGCGCCTAGAAAAGATCTATGTGTAAATAACACTGCCAACGTGTCTCTCCTGCTCTTTCTCTGTCTCTCACACGCACACGTTTTACACGCCCATCTTTCTCACACACACGTACAGGTTCCCCCCCCCACATACATACACGTCACCCAAAGGTGTACGTGGCTAGGTATGCACATTCAAAATGCACAAGGTAAGAATCAATCCAAGTTCGGCAGTTTTCTCTAAGCAGCCTAGTTTACATGGGTGGGGAACAGAGCACACGTTTGCCCCTGGGTGGTAGCTGGGGGCAAATCTTAGACTGGGTTCTGCCAATGTTAAATCCATCTATGTGTACCGAACTTCAGTTCTGTTACTGGCATAGACTGGTTTTGTGTGCCAAACTCCTGTTCTGTTACAGGTATAGACCGGCTTCTGATCACTTGTACTGGTAAAAGTATAATGTAGGTAGCTGGCCTGTTTGTGTGCGTAAGACACATGCACGCACACCCCCCCTCCCTCTTATGCAGTGTTACATACTTTCTGAGTGTAAGAGTAAAGGGTACCATCAGTTTCAATCCAGAATAAAAATTGTGCCTTAGGTATCAAAGGTTTTGGAACCTGAGCTGGAAAAGTGAGCTTGACATGTAAACTAGAAAGTGGGCGCATACTCAAAAAACCCGAGTTGTCATGATCAGCTTGAACTAGGAGAGTGTGTCAAGTGGGCTTCCCCTGCCATCTGCCCTGGCTGCCCTCTCATAGAGTTCAGTGCACTCCATAATGACTGGAAGGATGGACATCAGCCTGCACGGTGCAAAAGAGTTCCGCCACCCGTATGCAAATTTGTTCCCCGCTATTGGCTAGTTTTAAATTATTCCCACGTGGCGGCTAGCGATTGGCCTGTTAGCCGTATAAGAGGCTTGAGCAGTTTCCGCCCAAGCCAAAGAGGACTCCACATCCATCTCGTGGGGACTCTGGATACAAGGCAGGGTAATAGAGACCCTGTGTGAGATTCAGAGGAGCTTGGTGACCTGATCCATCGCCCACCTCTTCCTGTCTTCGAGCGGAAAGAATTTATAAGACGTATCTACGAGTCCAATTTTGGTGGCACGCTCACCCAGAGCATCCAGAGCTCTGTTCCATGGAGCCTAGCAAACTCCACGTAACCGTTTGTGTTGTCTGTGTCTGTAACCGCAACTCAAGCAAACTTTCCAGCCTACACCACTGCCATCTCGGTGTAAGTAAACAATCTTTAAAATCTACCGTTAAGTGTCTGTGCCTAATTCCAGCTCGTCGCCCTCCCTCTCCGATCCAGCGTGCCTGGGCTGCTGGCCACAGCCCGCGTGGAGCATGGAAAAGGGCCCGGGTCGCTCCCGGCCCGCACGTGGCGACGAGGCTGGGATCAGGAGAGGGCTTGCTAGAACTGGAATTAGTTAAAAATTGTCCTTGGAAGAGTGGAAAGCGTGGCATGGCGAGCGTCGCAGAACTGGAGGCGCGTGTTATTTATCACCAGGCGGGTGGAGCGGGCGATAGATGTGTCAGCGGACGCTTTTCGCTGAGGAAAGAAGAGGGAGCTTCCGAAGACGAAGCCCTTGGAGGGGAAGAGGTATATCTTCACCCCGCGGTGTTCGGGTGTATCATGAGCAGTGAGCTGGTCTTATTCAAGCCCCTCGATACCGTGTCCCTCGCCAAAGTTGACCCGGCGGGCGTGGTGAGCCCGGCTCTAGCTCGAGAGGGTGCCCGTTGTCCGAGATGTGCCCAAGAGATTAAAGAACCGGCGCCAACCGACTGGTTTTCCCCTTACATGATGGTGCCTAGATTGAGGGATCGCGGGCATCCGTCCGAGCTCCGCGAAGACCTGGAGATGGAGGAGCGTGCCGTAAATGAGAGAGTGGCCCTACGGGACAACAAGGGGGGAAAAATGAATGCAACTTTTCAAACTGTAACCGATTTAATGAATAAAAATTTGAGTTTGAAAGCCCAGCTGCGTGTGACTGTTCAGGCGGTCGAAGAAGCAGTTGAGAAGGAAGATCTCGGAACGCCAGCCCAAGATGGCGCCGAGCCGGAGAAGAGCTGTGTGGAGAAGCCGGAAGAGAAGGGCGGAGCTTCGGGGGAACCCGTGAGAGTTCGGTTGATAACTCCGTCCATCGATTCAGCGTCATCACCGGCGGCTCCACCTAGCGATGCGACGTCTCTGCCGACCACGCCCTCCTGCCGACGGAAGAGAGAGCTGAGCGGAGGGGTGCATCCGCCCCTCCTGCCTGAAATATTAATGACAGCAGCGACTCGTAGAGAAACTGATCAGTCTGCAGCGTCAACTAGCCGAGTCATTAACCAACAAAGTGCAGCTCATACTACTGCCTATCATGCTCGCTCCAGAACCGAACTACAGGATTTATTTGTACAGGGAGTCTAAGATCCAACCTGAGGAAACCCTGGCTGTGTGGTTGGGACGTCTGGTCGTAGAGCTTGGATCTAACCTGCTAAATCAAGAGGAAGCAAGCTTCCTAGTCAGACAAGCTTCATGGAGTAGAGGACATGTCACTGATATCGACATGGTGACGATTAACGTCCACTGGCCTATTCCCATTCCAGCGCTTGTAGCAGGACTGATCGAACAGAAAGCCCAC
>NW_005843053.1:327690-331307 GCF_000455745.1 Alligator sinensis
GGGAGGGGGGGAGGCAGGGGGGGTGCTGGCTTCCTGCCCCGACACCCACAGCAGCAGCGGCAGCAGCATCTCCTGCGGGCCCGGCCGCAGCATCCCTCCGAGCCAGCATCTGTGCCCCACGCGCCTGCCCTCCTGCTGTACCGCGACCTGCTTCAGCCCGTGCAGCTGGCAGGGACCGGTGTGGGGTGGGGCTGGCATGCAAATGAGGAAAGGAGGGGCAGGCCTAGGAAGGGACACTTTGAAATGAGGGGGGAGGGGAGGAGCCGCACCGCGCCGGCAACATCAAGCTGACGTGGTGCGTGTGGGAAGCTTGTGCAGCCCGTGCAGCTGGCAGGGACCGGTGTGGGGTGGGGCTGGCATGCAAATGAGGAAAGGAGGGGCAGGCCTAGGAAGGGACACTTTGAAATGAGGGGGGAGGGGAGGAGCCGCACCGCGCCGGCAACATCAAGCTGACGTGGTGCGTGTGGGAACCTTGTCCCTTCCCCAGCCCTTCAGCAGCCATTAGGAAGCTGCTGAGGGCCTAGGGAAGGGACAAGGGGTGGGAACGAAAGTAAACAGTGTTTACTGTATCCCATCGCAGCACCTCGGGCCTCAGAAAATGGCTTGGAGGCCCACGGGTCATATGTTGGACAAGCCTGATTTAGATTAAATATTAAGAACACCTTTTTAATTTTAAAGGTGATGAAGCATTGGAACAGGTTATGGAGAAAGGTAGCATATCTTTTATTGGCAGTTTAGACAAACACTTGTCATGGTTTAGACAGGTTTAGACAGAGATGTTTCTGCTTTAGGCGGACTACGATCTCATAGGGATAACGGAGACCTGGTGGAACTCCACCTATCCTGATGGAAGGCCAATGTGGTGCCTATCTTCAAGAAAGGAAGGAAAGTAGATCTGGGAACCACAGGCCCATCAGCCTGACCTCTATCCCGGGGAAGATCTTGGAAAAAATTATCAAAGAGACCATTCTTGACAAACTGGCTGATGGCAGCATCCTGAGGGACAGCCAGCATGGGTTTGTTGCAGGCAGGTCTTGCCTGACCAATCTCATCTCCTACGACCAGGTGACATATCACCTAGACAAGGGAGAAGAGATTGACGTCATATATCTTGATTTTAAAAGAGCCTTCGATCTGGTATCCCATGATCATCTCAAAGAAAAACTGGCCAACTGTGGCCTCGGCTACATCACAGTCCACTGGCTGGGGAATTGGCTTCGAGGTCGTACCCAAAGAGTGGTAGTTGACGGAAGTCAGTCATTGTGGTGTGCCATGACCAGTGGGGTCCCCCAAGGTTCGGTTCTTGGGCCTATACTCTTTAACATCATTAATGATGTGGACATTGGTATCAGAAGCAGACTGGCCAAGTTCGCCAATGACACCTGAGGGCAGGATGGTGATTCAGGCCAACCTTGACAGGCTCAGAAAATGGGCAGACGAAAACCTGATGGCATTCAACACCAAAAAATGCAAGGTACTCCACCTTGGCAAGAAAAACTGGCAGCATGCTTATAGGCTCGGCAGTGTTACGCTTACTAGCACGATGGCTGAAAGGGACTTGAGGGTCATTATTGATTGCAAAATGAATATGAGCCACCAATGTGATGTTGAAGCTGGTAAAGTGAGCAAAACTCTGGCTTGCATCCATAGATGCTTCTCAAGCAAACCCCAGGATGTCATCCTCCCACTGTACTTGGCCTTGGTGAGGCTGCATCCAGTTCTGGGCTCCACAATTTAAAAAAGATGTGGAGAAGTTTGAGAGTCCAGAGGAGAGCCACGCGTATGATCAGAGGGCAGGAGAGCAAAGCTTCTGATGAGAGGCTGAGAGCTATGGGACTCTTCAGCCTGGAAAAGCTCAGGCTCAGAGGGGACTGGTTGGCTGCCTATAAGTATATAAGTGGTATACATCAGGATCTGGAGGAATGCCTGTTCACCAGAGCGCCCCAAGGGATGACAAGGTCAAAAGGTTACAAACTCCTCCAAGACCCATTTCAGGCTGGATGTAAGGAAGAACTTCTTTACTGTCTGAGCCCCCAAGCCCTGGAACAGACTGCCAACAGAGGTGGTGCAAGCACCTACTCTGGATTCCTTTAAGAGACATTTGGACGTTTATCTTGCTGGGATCCTTTGACCCCAGCTGAGTTCCTGCCCCTGGGGCAGGAGGCTAGATTCAATGATCTCCCAAGGTCCCTTTCAGCCCTAACTTCTATGAAATCTATGAAAATATCCCCTTTGCTCTTGGCTGCCCCCTTCTTGCTTAAGTCTTGAATTCAAGACAAAATGTTTTATTGGGCACACTACACATGCAATTAATGCGACTGAATATACTCTGACTCAATTTGAGCTGGAGTAAACTAATCCTAACATCACCATCTACACATGCATTTAAGCCACTCGTATCAGACAGGACCACTTGTATCTGACAGGACTATTCAGCAGTGCAGTAAATTAGTCTACTGCACCCTAATGGGCACGCATGTGTAGACGGTGATGCTTTACTGTGCAACAAATTAGTCCTCTGCGCAGTAAAGCATCTCATATAGACCCACCCTCTGAAAGGTATGGACACAATTCAAAGCCCCTGGAAATCATTAGAAAGACTCCTATTGACTTGAGTGTTATATAAGGCCATGCTCTTGTTCACCCAAAAACTATCAAGTTTGATGCAGAAATTACTGGATGAATGCAGATGTTTTCTATGCAGAAGATCAGACTGACTGGAATGGCCTCCCTATCTGACAGCAATATCTATGAGCCAACCTAGCAAAAACAGCACTTTAACTTGCATTAGAATGTATTACCATTGCTGCATAGCTTCCAATGTTATAGAGAGAGAAAATATTTTTAAATGATTATTGAAGGTATTTGAGAGACTCTAGGTATAGTGCGTAACAGAATAGGGTCCTGGTCCACGAATGGAATCTTAGGTCATACAGCAACCCAGTAATAATTAAATACAGTTAGGGACAGGGTAAAAAGTTCTTGTCTTACTGACTGCTTCTGACTTACTAGAGACTTTGACCATAGATAGATTCATAGATGTTAGGGTCGGAAGGGACCTCAACAGATCATCGAGTCCGACCCCCTGCATAAGCAGGAAAGAGGGCTGGGTCTAGATGACCCCAGCTAGATACTCATCTAACCTCCTCTTGAAGACCCCCAGGGTAGGGGAGAGCACCACCTCCCTTGGGAGCCTGTTCCAGACCCTGGCCACTCTAACTGTGAAGAAGATCTTCCTAATGTCCAATCTAAATCGGCTCTCTGCTAGCTTGTGGCCATTATTTCTTGTAACCCCCGGGGGTGCCTTGGTGAATAAATACTCACCAATTCCCTTCTGTGCCCCCGTGATGAACTTATAGGCAGCCACAAGGTCGCCTCTCAACCTTCTCTTGCGGAGGCTGAAGAGGTCCAGGTTCTCTAGTCTCTCCTCATAGGGCTTGGTCTGTAGGCCCTTAACCATACGAGTGGCCCTTCTCTGGACCCTCTCCAGGTTATCCGCATCCCTCTTGAAGTGCGGCGCCCAGAATTGCACGCAGTACTCCAACTGCGGTCTGGCCAGCGCCTGATAGAGGGGAAGTATCACCTCCTTGGACCTATTCGTCATGCATCTGCTGATG
>NW_005843053.1:332193-333179 GCF_000455745.1 Alligator sinensis
GGATGGAGCTCATCCGGGCCTGCCGACTTAAAGGCATCCAGTTCTTCCAAGTGACTCTGCACCATCTCAGGGTCTACGCATGGTAGTCTGGCGCCTTGGTGCTGCCTCTCTACAACCCTAGTGAGAGACTTGTCGTGCCCCTCACTTAGGAACACTGAGGCAAAGAACTCGTTGAGGAGTTCAGCCTTGTCCCCTCTGTCCGTCACCAATTGTTTCTGCCCATTTAGCAGGGGTCCTATTCCTCCCTGGGCCTTCCTTTTACTCCCTATATATCTAAAAAACAATTTCTTGTTATCCTTTACTTGGGATGCCATCCTCAGCTCCATGGTAGCTTTGGCCCGTCTAACTGCCTCCCTACAAGCACGAGCAGAGGAGGTATATTCATCTTTGGTGATCTCTCCCTGTTTCCACTTTTTATGTGCTCCCCTTTTGGCCCTTAGGCTGCCCTGGATTTCTCTGGTCAGCCAGGGAAGCCTCCTGGCCCCTTTCCCCCTTTTGCCTCGCTCGGGGATCATCTTGCTTTGTGCCCGAAGGATCATTTCCTTAAGGCACAGCCACCCTTCTTGGGCTCCCATCACTTCAAAACTCCTACTCTGCAGTGCGTCCTTGACTAATCGCCTGAGTTAATTGAAATCAGCTTTCCTAAAGTCTAGCACTTTCACCCTACTAGTTACCTTACTAGTACCACTTACTTAGCTTTTGTTTTATGCTTTGTTTTATCCTATAATTTCTTACTGATGCAGCTGTAATAATGGTAGCAACTGTGGGAAATTTTAGGGTAGGTAAACAAAGCTCTTGTGATTCAATCTGTAAAACAGGGTTAATAATATTTACTTATCTGTGTAAAAACTTTGAGGGCCGGCCCCAGTAGAAAATCATCATGTGCATGGATGACTGGTGCCTCCTGAGTCAGGGTGGAAATGTACCCCCCCCAACACCAGTCAGTGACTGGGGGGGTGGGGGGGGGGGGGGGGGGGGGGGGGGGC
>NW_005843053.1:333189-352089 GCF_000455745.1 Alligator sinensis
CTGGCAGCCGATCTCACTCACCAAAAAGTGGCCGCGCTGCTTCTGGAAGTCCCGTGGCCACTTCCAGAAGTGGCGCAGCTGCTTTTGCTGGTGGCCCTGCTCCCTGGCCAGTGCTCGCAGGGTGGGCAACGGTGCTCCCGCCTGCCCCCCTGCCTGCTGGCTAAACAGGGAGCGCAGCCTGATAGGGGGTTCACTGGCGCTCTCAGGGGGTGCATGTGCACCCCCGTGTACCCCCTACGCATCACCATTGATCATGTGGACAGTATCCTGCAATAGAACCCCTGATGATTAGGCCTTACAAATCATTTTCTTATCATGATTTATTGTTCTTTAGATAATTGTCTTGACTAATCAAAAATCAGAACCAGGTAATCATAGCTGTATGATTAAGTCTTGACTATGAAAGGATCTGCACTCTTATTTCTTGGGAAGTAATAAACCTTCCAAGAACTGCACAGAGATCAACCTTTCTTCAAACTATTAGGCCTATTGCAAACAAGGCTGGCTCAACTTCTCACTTTTTCCACACCTTACTTTCTTAGTTTTTAAATTAGCCACACCTCTATTTTACTTCCCTTTCCTCCACCCTCCGCCTACTCTTTGCTCTTTTTTTGAATGAAGACTTTCATCAAGACACGTTTAATCATATGTCTTCAAGGCAAATAAAATAATAGGGAATGGTAAAGATGATGAGTATTACAATAAAAAGTAAGTAGAATCCTACACTATGCAAAGCTTATGCCACTGTCGCAATATTCTTAGCAGAAGAGCCATCTCTATTGCATCACCATTCATTTTTATTGACAGTTTCTGCTTGTGTTATCAAAAAAAGCAATCAGGCAGGCTTACAAGGGTGCCCTGAGCTGAATGCTGTAGTTCAGAAGTTCTCAAACTTTTTCTTATTGTGTACCCCGCTTCCAGATTTACTAGCTGCCTGCATATCCCTACCAGCATATGTTTTATATTTTAACCCCTTAAATGCCAATTATTATTATAATGAACATTGAATCCACCATTAATTTCTCCTGTGTACCCCCCAGAGATGTCTTGTGTACCCCCAGGTGTACATGTACTACAGTTTGGGAAGCCCCTCTGGTTCTTTCACATACTTCCTAATGGTAAATATTGTGTCGTAGGGTAGGTATAGGTTGGTGAGGGGCTGTGGGTGTTTGGGTATGCGGGGCGTGGGGGAGGGTGTGTGTGGGGGTGGATAGGTGTGGATACGTGTGGGGGTGTGGGGTGAGGGAGCATGGGGGTTTGTGTGGATATGTGGGGTGTGGGTGGGTGTGGGGTTTTGTGGGGGCTGTGTGTGGGGGGAGGGTGGCTGGGGTGTGTGAGGGGGTGTGGGGTCTGTGTGTATGGCAGTGTGAGGTGGGTGTGGGAGCATGTATATGGTGGTGTTTGTGTGTAGGATTTACCCTATGAACACACACACACACACGGTACTGGCGTGGCCCTGTGCTCCCTGGTTCGGTGATGCAACTGGGGACCACGTGGTACTGGAGCAGTGTGGGGGCAGGAAGGCATGGAAATGGCTGGGGGTAGGGTGGGCCTGGGATGCTCGGTGCTGCTGACAGCTCCCCCTGGATCTTACTGCCCCAGCGCCTGTCATTTTTGACGGGCAGCCAAGATCAAATAAATATTAATTTGCTAAATTTTTTAGGGTCTGGCGGGCTAGATGTGGCCTGCAGGCCATGTTTTGCCCTCCCCTGAACTATTCTATAGAGTTGTTCTGCACTATTAAACAGCTGCCCACTTCCACCTGAGATAGAGCTCTGTTTCAGATGGAAATGAAATTACTCCTACAGTTTGTGAATAATGTTTAAATTTGCAAGGTGTTTTAGGATTAGGATCCTTCAGAATGAAAGACATGCTAAATGAGTGATACAATTTTATTTTAACAAACTAGAACAGTGAGATTGGGAAATACACTCCCTCTTCCCAGGTGTTATATTTACTCAAGAAACAACAGGAATTTTTAGGAAGACAGAGCTCTGATCCTCTCACAAATACTCTCACTTTGTACTTGTAAAATTAAAATTACACTTATGGAAATAATTTCTGCCAGAATCCCAATTAGAACAGAGCCCAGCTCATCTTCCTGATGAAATTCCCAGAGAACTGGGAAGCCAAAAAACTACCAGCTTTACCCAGTCCGTAATAATAGGAATGATGAAGGCTGTCTTTGAAATAGTACCATTCACTGAGCTACTGAACTGTAAAAATTCAAAACGATGGTATTTGAAGTGCAGCCGCATGCAAAACCTACAGCAAAATAATGTTCCAAAGGAGATCGCTGTATCACAATCTTCTAAATGAGACAATGGGAAAAAAACTGCTACATGATATTGTTTAACTGAACCAGCAAACTAGCAGTTGCTAGCATTGGCAGACCGGAGTAGACAGATTAGTGAAGCATGTCAACAAATAGATGACAAAGAATTGTAACAGCAGATTTTTCACAAGGTCTTCTGGTACATGAAAAAGATTAAGAAATAATGCACTGTAAAATTTAATGGAGTATAAAAAGGAATGTTATTAAGGTCAGTCATTATAATACAGTATAAGTCACTTTTAAAGTTCTGGAAACGTTTAACTGCTGCAGAAATGTACAATTTTGTGCTAATATTTATATCCAGTTCTTGTAGCTCAAAAATATAATTCTCAGATTCAAAATCACAACAATTGCCACTAAATTTGTAAAAGAAAAACGAGGGAAAGTAAACATATATTGTTTCCCCCCCACTGATTCCATATGAAGCAGTGAGGTTGAATTTACACTAGAAAACTGAGTTATCAGTAATGCTATCAGTCAGACCCTACCAATGTAATCACCAGTGGAGCAGCATGTCTGGAGTAGCTATGTTGTTTGATTTGCTGTTTTGTCCAGCATCCATGTTTGCACCGAACTGTACTGAGCTTGCACAGCAGCTACACTGCTTTCTTCTTTCTAGCACCAGTCCCTGCAATTTCAAAAATGCCTTTTGGAATACTTTGGGGTGACCAGAAGGATTGTAGATAAAGAGCTCAAACCCTAATAATTCCTTGAACCCCAGCAACATTTGTAGTCTATTTTTCAATACGCAGACAAGTATTAATGATCAAATGCTCACTTAAAGGTATCTGTTGAAATTTTTTTAAAGTAGTCACAAAAAAACTCAATTTTAGCTTCACAGAATCTATATGTTGTAGATAAACATTAATCCTTTAAATTTAATCCTAGTTAATAACATTAATAATCCTATTTTACAGATAATGAAACTGAGGTAAAGTGATTAAATAACCTGCCTACACAAGGTCACACAAGGTAAAATTATATTTTCTACTTTTTTCTATTAAGGGTCATTAATCTTACAGAGTATTCATTCTATTGATTTATTTTACATGTGGTGCCTCCTCTGGTTGTGTTCTTTATGACAAAGAAAGCACTTATTAATCAACTGGGTTTTTTTTGTTTAAATATCCTATGACCTAGACACTGGAGCCCACACACCACAGAGGTCAGCCCTCACTTTTTCTGCATTCCAATATGCAGAAAGATTTCTAGTCTCCTCAGACCAGGTCTCTATTGAGGTCTTGGTTTATCCTTAGATGGTAACAACTACACAAAGCCTTCCATTTTTTATAAAGAATATTAATATTTTTAAACCCGTGTTTGCAAAAAGTCCATACATCTATTGTCTTGAGCAGGGGTGCTTAACCCTGTTGGGATATCACTGTGTATGGATATGGACCTCTGCGTCCTGTTGACCTTCACTTGCCATTCTTATGCTGGACAGATGCCAGTCAGTCAATTAGGTCGGTGCTCCTCTCAGTTCTCTCCTGCCATGACTTGATGAATTGATTGAATTGGGAAGAGATGATGACTTGCCAACCCGGAGCTGACTGCTGCCCATCAGAATGTAAGGACAAGAAAAAGGGAAAAAACCCACCTCCTTGCAAAACAAAGAAAAAAATGTAAAGACCTGACGTGTCCGTTTATCCACTTTTCCCCATGGTGCCGGGGGTCATAGTGGCTGCTGTCCCTCCTCTTCTCATTCAGTCCACAAGTTCCTGATCACTGAAGCCATGATCAGTGTCTTTTTCTTTTCCCCCCCTGATAATTAGCATCTCACCAGCTCAATTAACCACCCACAGCAGCCAATTAACGCGGAAACGGTTTTTCCAAGCTCCTTTGAGCTCTATAGACCCTGTGGGTCTGCTGCCTTGTTCCCAGGGACTTTAGTCTAGACTGGCAGGTGGGCAATTGCCCTCTCTGCTGGCCCCTTCTTCTCCTCTTTACCTTCCTCCTTTCTGCAGGCGTATAGGGTTGAAAATAGCTCCCGGAGCCTTGATTGAACTGATCTGGGTCACCTGGTGAGCTGATAAGACTGAGCCTGGGCAGATTGGAAGCTCCCTCCATAGCATGGCCATGCTGCTACTGCTGGATGTGCCCCTCTGGCCAGGGAGTTTCTCTGGGCAGGTATCCTTGATCTTCTCACAAACTCCCAGCCCAGATCCAGACCCCATGGCTTTGTGGGGAGCCCTGTGGGCTATGGTCCTGTGCACTAGATTGAGCACACAGGACAGCATGGGGCCCAATCCCAGCATGTGTGACTGGATGAAGGTGGCGCAGGCTCCCAGAGTCCAATCCTGGCACGTAGAACCAGAGCCTGATACTGGCACATGAAACTGGGCAGGGACAGCACAGTGCTATGGGGTCCAATCTCAGTATGTGGGGCTGGGTGGAGATGCCATGGGGTACCAGAGTCTGATTTTGGCATGCGGGGCCAGATGAAGGCAGTACATGGCCCCAGAGCCCAACTCTGGTATGCAGGACTGTGCTGCAGGGCTGAGCAGAGGCAGCATTGGGCCCTGGAGCCTGATCCTAGCTGGCAGAGGTGGGCCAGGACCCAGTCTTGGTATGCAGGGTCTGATCCAATCTGTGGACTGGTCCTGTGCCCCTCCTCTGGCCTGTGAGACCAAAAGGTTGAGTGCTGCTGTCCTAAAGCAGTGAGTCTCAACTAGGGTATTGCTTCCTGCAGTATTAGCACTGTTAGGTATGCAAACACCTGTACATGATTCACAAGATAAACCCAGAGATTTCAAATAGGAATTCTCAGTGTCAAAAATATTGTAATTTGCTGTAGTCTTTTTGAGTTCCTTGCAACAGAAGAATTGCTCTATTATTTTTCTATATTCTAATGAGTGAAAGGTAAGAACTGGCCTTTTCCGAAGGGTGTCTTGAATCTAAAAAGGTTGCGAATCACTGGCCTAAAGTCTGCTATGTTACTGTGACAAATAAAACCAACAAAATGATCACAAACAGATAAATAATTTTTATTCAACAGCATGACAGATTGACATGATATTTAGCCAAAAATCTGGATTACCCCTGTGACAAGGGGTCACCTTGATGCTGGTCACAACGTTGGCCTGCCCACCTGTCTAGGGCAGTCTGCCCACCTGACTTATCTGCCACGCCTTTGTTGTAATGAAAAATTGTTTCTAGGCAAGAGACCGCCCTTTTAATGCCCTAATACCCAGGGCATATTACACAGCTCCAACCTTCCCTTTACTGTGTCCCATGCCTCTCAAGTGTTAGACTGCTGTTGTCAACTCTGCACCCCTCTGACACCAGGCCTTCTGGCCCCTGTATCTTCATGCCCCCCTGGCGCCAGGCTCTCTGCTGCTTCTCTTTGGTGCCTCCTGGCACTGGGCTCTAACCAAATTGTGTGCTCCTTTCTCCAGGAACTAATGAGGCTTCTACTTCCCCTAAAGCCTCTCCCCAAGCCACCAGGAAAATAGCAACACAAACATAGGCACTTGGGTTACAACATAACTCCCACAATGAAGGCAGTGCTCAGCCCCTTTAAGGAGGCAAAACTTCTACCCCTAGGACAACACATCTCTTAGCCCTGAGTACCTTGGGGCTCCTGGAGCCTTACTCTTCTTGTTGGCAGCAAAGTAGGCACCACAAGGTCTTGGGCAGCTCTCTTGTGCAAAAGCTCCTTTCCTTGGCAGTTGCCGGAGAGAGTGCCCTGCTGGCTCCAGCCCTGAGCTTATATGTCCCCAGGGCCCTGCCTCCTTCCGGTCATCTGACCACCTGCAAGTGCTGGCCAGTTACCCCATTAGGCTATTGCTCAGGCAACTGGCAGCTGTGGAGCTCTGTCTCACCTGCAGAGTACCCTGGCCAGGCTACTTCTGCCCTTAAAGGAGCAGGCATATCTTAGTGCCCTGCTACAACCCCATTTTGGGGTGGACCCACCATGTTGCCCAGTAGTTCCTGGTAACATGTTATCTATATTGCAACATGTGTACTTTTTTTTCCTGCATTGGAAACAGACTGACAGAAAGCAGTAACCTTGGACTGCTTTCTGATCTCAGTTTTCTAGCTTCAGTGCAGAGTACATCTTCTGAATTCAACAAAATTATTCCAGATTTATGTCAGTGTAAATTACATAAGGTTTTGAACTCGTATCACACCAGTAATATTTGCTGTGATACAGAGTCTATATATGCACCCTCTATTTTTTTACTTATTCACTGCATGAATTAATTGCAAGGGAGCTGTTGATGTGTTACTGCACTGGTGGCCAATGATTTTGGTAGGTGTTCCACAGATTAGCCCTGCATCCTTCTTGGGTGCCACTCTAATCCCTTTCCTCTGTCTGATTGGCTGTTCTGCTTTCTGCTCCCTACTCTGTGCTCCCATCCCAATCTCCTGCTCTGCTTTTTTTTCCTGCCCTACCTGATGCTGTGGTGCCTGTCCCCATCCTCCCTGCTGTGTGCCACTCACACAGGCTGCCCAAGCCACGTAAGCACTCAGACCACTGGTTAACCACCCCTGCGTTACTGTGTTTCATTTGCTTGGGTAAGGATTATAGACTGAGGTCACTGGTTGTTTTGGCATATGAGAAAAGATTGTTAATAGGACCTGTTCTCAGTTCTCAGATTCTTGGTTGATCTGGCAGAGGACAATAGGTTGTATTTAGATGATGCTGAACTATTTATTGCTACACAGGCTTTTGCTGTGACCTTCATTCTCCTTTCTGCTTATATATCTGGCAGGAGGACAAAACTATCAGTTATTTGTTGTGATTTTCTACCACTATAAATTGATAATATCATTGTCATGATCCATTCCTTATAAGGAGGGCAGCATTTTGCTTGGGTGTGTTAATAAAGAAAGAATGTAGGACTTTTTAAACTTGTCTTTCAAGTGTCCTGTCTATTCTGGCTTTGGGTTGGGCTACCTTTGGGCTGGTTGCCTGTCCTGTAGTAATAATATGAATAGCTGTGAAGTTACTCACTCCTTCCTTGTGGTATTTCTTCAGTAGAAGAGATAAGTCTCTTTCTAGTTCTTAACTAGAGGTTTGGTTTCCAATTTTTTTGATATAGCAATGTCTATTATTTCACTCTCATGTCACAATGCATGACACAAATGCTGTTTTTCAGAGGCTTAGTCAAGTAGAATGATACTTGATAATGCGTGGAAAAATTATCTTGCTAAAATTAGAACCCACTTGAAAATTGTCGAGGTTCTATTTGGCTTGAGTAAAACAAGTTCTGGATTTCTGTAATTTAAAAAAAATGTTATTTTCTGCATAGGATTAAAACAAGAGTAAAAACTGTTCAAGCAAGGAACCTTGCTTGTAGCACGGTGCCCCCTTTTACATACTTTGTAAAATACAAAAAACTTTGGGAAACCTACAGTGGCATAGTAAGCTCGTTGAGTGCCCAGGCGCAGAGGAGAGGAGGGAGAGGGGCTTGAGTGTATGACAACTGCTCTAGATGAGGAGGGGGGCAGGGTATGGCCTTGACTACTGTTGTTGCTGCCACTACTCAGCATCCGCAATGTCAGCTCTCCCGTGGCTGGGCTTTCAGGAAATGGATCTTGGTGTCCTCTTCACTTTCTTTCCTTCCCCTCTCCTACCCAAATGTATATATATTGGAAGCAGAGCTATGCCTGCTCTGGTAAAGGCTTCCTTGTGGTAGTAGGGGGAAGGAGCACTATCCTGCTTACCATAGGTAGATTAATATACAGGCCTGTGGGGCCTGGGTCAAGGGGCCCCTGGGATTCCTTGGGCGGGCAGCATTCTAGCCTACAAGGGTTTCCGTTTGAGGCTGCTGGGAGCGAGATGCAGGGGGTGCTGTGTGTATGTTTATGCTTGCACTCATGTACATAGCCAGGAAAACAGCTAGGCAGTGTGGAGAGCACCTCCCTGCAGGTTAGTGAGGAAGGGACATGGGGGAGGGAAGGGGTGTTGGGGGAGGCAGATTGAGGCCCCCATGGTGAGGGAAGGAGTGGGGCAGGGGCTGGGGGATCTGGGGCTGGAGCGGGGAACAGGAGGGAGCCATGGGTGGCTTTTCTAGGAGGCATGAGGGGGGGGGGCTTCCTGCTGCTGGGTGCACCCCTGTGTTTCTAGGAGGCAGGGGGGGGGGTGGCTTCCTGCTGCTGGGTGCACCCCTCAGGAGGGCTATGGGGGGGTATATGCCCCCCCAATTTGTGCTCAGGGCAGATGTGGGCTGCTCACTGTGGGCTCAGGTCTTTCTCGTCTGCTGCCTTTCCCTCAGAAGTGCCATACTGGCTGGGTCTACCCAGCAGCAGTGGGGGCGGTGGCTTGTGCCTCCTGCTGCCAGGCAGGTTGGGGGGGCATGTGGCTGGTGCAGGACCCCTGGGGCAAAGGCAACATAGCGGAGAGCCCTAAGCCCACAGTGGGCAGCCTACATTCATCCTTGCCCTGCTTGGCACTGCTCCACTCCAGCCATGGTGGGGAGGAGGGAAAGGGGGCAGGGAAGAGAGGCGGGCATGTGCCACCCCAGCCCAGCCAGGTCCACCCAGCCTTCCCCACGGGGCATGGAGTCCTGCTCTGCTCTTGGCAGCGGCAGCATCAGGAGAGGAAAGGGACCCTCGCCCTGCTGGAGTCCATACATTCATGTTTAGAATGAGGTGTGGGGGGCCTCCAATTTTCTTTTTACCCAGGGCTCCAGTTAATCTTAATCCACCACTGCATTTGCCTCCCTGCCCCTCAGATACACCAGTATGCAGTGCTGCGCTACCTGGCTCCTGTGGCTGGACAGAGGCTTTAATGGTAAGGTGCACACTTCTTGTGCAGCTCAAAACACCACGATGTGCCCCCATCATTACTATGTATACTGGTCTCTTTTTGGAAGAACCTTTTGGTTTCATAGCTTTTCCATTTTGAAAGAGTTTCTGTATGTTCATTATTGTTGCAGAAATTCAGCAGAAAGTGGTTAATGTTTTGGTCCTTGGGCTCTTTAGTAGGGGTTTTTGTGGGATTTTTACTTTGTCTAGAGTAGAGAAGCTGGGTTGGAATTAGTGATCTGTGTTGTGTTGTTTTCTGTAACTGTGGCATTCATTTTGACATCTGGCTATGTGACAGCAAATAATCCATGGAGGCAGATTGCCTTCTATTCCTAGGTGTAGCATGCTGTATTTTGAGTGAATTCTCATTAGCTTCTTTTTTAAGAGTAAGGAGTAGTCAATATGTACATGATGAAAAAGAATATTAAAAGAGCAGTCATATATTGAAATCCAGTTGCTCCTTTATTATGTTTTAACAATTTTCTTACTTTCCTCTTATTTACATACTGTATGTGAACTTTTATTTTCAGCTAGACAGCATCTTTTTCATCCTGCAGCTTTGATTTTAACGGTTGTTCAAAGGCCGGTACTCTGTCAAATCACTTTTCACTTTTCTTAAGGGGGAAACAAGTATGTATAAATTTCCCTCAATCTTTGTAACATAGCTGTTCTTCTTCCACAACAACCTCTTTCAACTACAGATGGGAGCGAGGATTTGCATTGGCTTTGGGGAATTTTTTGTAAAGTCCATAGAGGCTCCCATAGTGCAGTCTAATTCAAAAGGGAGGTGCAGCAGTACTGCATCCCCTCTGGATCTGTCCCCAAATCCCTGTACAGCAAACATTGTAAAGCATGGACTCGACATACAGAGTAGAGTATTACACGCCTAAAACAACATTTGCCATTTTGCACTCTGAATACAAGATTTGCTTGCAAAACATTTGCTTGCGTTCAAGTTTAGAGGGCTATATTGAGGCTTGCTCTAAACTTGTTCCTAGATAGCTTTCAATTTCAGTTGTGGTTTCAGAAATAATCATTTTCTTTCTTTGGATTCTGGATGCACAAAGAGCCAGGGCATGAGTCTCTCCTATGGAAACTGTAATTCTGTTGTTTTTTCCCTTCAAAATAAGGTAGATAGTAGTAATCCTTTTATGTTAATTTATGATAAATTATCTCCATTCTTCATTTACAAATGTGATCAATATGAACATGTGAGTGGGTATGCTGACATGTGGCAAAGGTCTCTCCCTAGAGAAGACACTCAGACTGAAAGCATTCCCAACATCAAATTAAATTCTCTACACTGCAAACTTTCTGCTAACTTTAATACACAGTTTCTGTCAGGCAATACTTGCAAATTCATTCCAGGTGTTGACTGAAAGCAAAATCATCTGTTTCCTGTGCTCTATAATCTTTCCCAGTTCTGCAAGGATAACTGGTATCTTTGGCTAAGGTACTGTATGTAATGCTTCATAATAGCACAGAACACTTCTCGTTTAACATGCTTGCCTTTTTTGACTCAAGCTTCCTGCCAGCTCCTCAAGGCAAGTATAGAACTTGAGCTTCAGAGGCTTTGTGGTTCATCTTGGCCTAAGTGCCTTTGTATTTGCAGAATGTTTTTGTAGGCTGTACTGTGGTCTGCCAGCTCTCTTAATTAATTTTTTTTCCATCCACGCTACAAGATTCATATTGAGCTCCAACTCTGTAAACCCCATCAATGTCCTTGATATATAAGTATAACTATACTTCCTTAAATACTAAGAACTATATGGAAGCATTTGGATATCTCTAGAGAAGATCATATTTAACTGCCTCTCATCAGGAAGAGGTGTACCTCAAAGTGAGAGCACTGAGAGCAGTGGTGAGGGAAGACAGGCGACATTTAGAGCACAGAGAGAAGTTACATTTATTATGTGACTGGCCTCCTGCAAGCAGTCTACAGCCATGCCATGACACACACGCATGGCTGCAGATCACTTTAGAAGTGGCTGATTGTGCGACAGATTAATGCTCATCAAATGCGGGATCAGATGAAGGTGCTCTACTCTAATGAATTGGAGCCCCTCCGCTTCATGCCCCATCCTCTCTACAAGCCCCCTGTCCAGCTCAGGCATGGAAACCCCAGCTTTCCCCTCCTTCCTTCTCCCCTCTCCCTTCCTTCAAACAATACTGGAGCTGGGGGGAAGAACGGGGGTGGGAGGAGACAGGGCTAGTGGAGAGAGGCTGCAGGCAGGCTCCTAGGACTTGATCGGCACCAAACAGGTGAATGTATGTTGGGTCGGGGGTGGGCTTTAACTTATGGCACCTTATATAAAGCACCTTGAATTAGAGTGGGGGCCTGCATATCTGTCAGCACCCTTAGTTGCCAAAAGTCAGAAAGACTGCACCTTGTTGAAAGGATACAGTGTTATATAGGCTTTTGCATTTCTAATCTGATCTTTCACACAATGCCACTCAAACAGAACGGGCATACATGTGGATAGCTGAAAGAACAATCAGGGCAAGTTTTCAAGCCAGCGCAGGAGAAACTTTTTATGTTCAGTTCTTCTCTTACTACGTCTCAGTGGTATGTACCACCCGTCTGTTCCAGCTCACAGTTGCATTAAGCTTAAACTAAATTAAAAACTGTTGAGGTTTAATGTGCTGGAATGATATGGAAAAGTGATGTTTGCCTAGTGGGAGTAAGAGAAATAAAGTATCCTGGTCCCTTTGAGCTAAGCAAAAGATTCCAAATGATAGCTACATGGTTGTGTTACCAGGTCAAAATAGGGTGGAACCCTGTTTCAGAACCTTCTTTGTAAGGAAAAGGTTTTATATGATTTTAGAAGCATATGAAGCCCTTGGAAATAATGCTAAGATCTAGAGCCATAGAGGGTTGAATGATTTAAAGCCAGGGCTATTCATATATAGTATCTTACTTGGAGAAGATAAATATTTATCTCAGTTCATTTGTGATTATATGTTACATCTACAGTGTAATTTCTAACTTTAACTATAATTGCATATCTTTAAATCATACAGGAAAAAATAAATAAAATGAAGGCAGAAATCATGTTCACTCTAAACTCAGCACCAAATGATGAGGAAGACATAGGACAAAATGTTTAAAAATTAAATAAATGAATTAGCACATGAAAGAGTTAACCATTCAGCAACACTGCATTCAGTATTTGAATATTCAGTCATAGTAATACCTGTTTTGGGTCCTGGGGATAGTATAGACTAGACAGGAAATTTACAGAAGTATAATCAGTATAAATTCCTGAAACAGACACACCCTGGTGCAACAAAAGGATGACTGACCCAAACTGCAAGGCCTAGTTACATCCGTGCACTACACCTATATGTGGGATATGCTCATCTACCTTTTGCACTGGGTAGACATGGCCTGGGTCAATGTAGTTGGAGGGAATAATTTGCACTATGATCTTGTCTGTATTAGGCTTTTTAGCAACAACAAACAATTTTTGTTTACCTAGCATGAGTACAAGTCTGCCAGCTTTCAGTTATAGTGGGAACCCTAATGCAAACAAGGTTCCTGTGGTCCAACTCTCTTGTGCTTTTTTTAACAACATATAATACAGACCTTCTATGAGTAGACTTAGATTACATGATGTTAAAAATGTCAGCAGCCAGGGGATCCTTATTGCACTAGGACTCTTGATATATTACTATCACAAACAGACCTGTACTTCTTTTAGCTGCAGTGGGGAAATCTAGCACAGATGTAGCCTATGCTGCATAAGTTTGTAGCTAGAAGCAAGCAAGAAGGTATAAATATAAAAGCAAAAATGGGGAAGTTAAAATTGTTTAGCTCTTTTCTCTTTCTTCATTTTTTGCACAGCTCTTTGTTCCAGAAGTGCCAAATATGACCATCATCACTGTAGATACTTGACACCTCACAGTCAGTCAGCACTTCATCCTTACTAGGCTGAGGGAGAAAAGTTATTATTCCCATTTTGAAGATGGAAAAATGGAGGCACTATGTAAATTTAAGCTTAGTCCCCCAGGAAGCATGTACCTACATTGAGAACTTATCACAGTTCTCCTAATTCCTAGTCTTTGATTTCTCTCCACTAGACCATTCTTCTTAGTCTCTGACGGAAAAGTTATTCCCACTATTTTTCCAGACTGACTAGAAAATAGAAGTGTACTGAGAAAGCCCGGTAAGTGAGGTAGCTCATCTCCACATGTCTGAACATGTTTCTTTATTAGCAGTAGCTAATTAATCTTAAAAACTCTAAATGTAGTCCTTCTGTAAGACACACAGTACATGGACATTTATTACAACAATGTCCTTGATTTGAATCCTGCTTTAATACATGACAATGTTTGAGCAAAGTAACTTGGATAGTCTTATGCAAGGGTGAAACTCTACCCCTTTTGGATTCAGTGGCAAAAGTCCAATTGATTTCAGTAGTGCCGGGGGGTTTCATTCAATGTACTTTTAAAGTGTGCTGTCATTTGAAGTTTGAAAAGTCACTGTTTTGTTAGCATTTTGTACTGTACATCATTCTTTTAAATGTTACAAACAGCTTGTGTAGATTGGGAGGGTCAACTACTGTATTTGAGCTGTGAAGTAATATTTGTACCAAAGCTCTAATGAGGGTTTAGTGGTCATTGGCACGTGGAAGTGCTTTCAACTTTCTTTCAAATCAAATAATTTGCACTTCTATTGTACCTTCTACCTGAGAATCTCAAAACACTTTATACCAGGGGTCAGCAGTGCCTCTGCTACTGCTGCTTCTCCCCATCCCCCTTGTCCCCTGCTTGCACCATGGGCACAGCTTCCAAATGGTGGGGAACTGATCCAGAGCCAGGCAGCTTCCTGCTGTGCCTGTAATAGAGCCAGGGGGCAGGGAGAAGTGGCAGCAGAATAGGTGCAGCTCCTAGCTACCTGCTTCCAGCTCCAGCTCAGTTCATGATCCATTGGAATTTGCATTTGTGTCCCAGCCAGGGGGCAGATAGTAGTTGGAAAAGCAGCAGCAGTGCCTGGCCCCAACATGGGTGCAGGCAAGCCCTCCTGTTGCTGATTCCCCACTGAAGCCACCCAGCCTGTGCCAGACTAGGGCTGGGTTGTTCCAGCCTGCAGCTTATAAAAGGTTGCTGGTCCCTGCCATACACAGATCAATGAATTCAGCCTTTTAGAATCCCAAGGGATAGATAGGTGATAGTATCCTTACATCCCTATTTTGTTCATTATACTAATGCATGGAAAGCACAAATAGCTTACACAAGATCACAGACAAAGTCTATGGAAGAGCTGCAAATGTTGGTAGAATTGAAGTCTCAGGATTTGTGCCTTATTAACAGACCATTTTTTTTATAGGAAAATGGAAGTCTTAACAGGCCATGGCTGGAATTTTTGTGCTGTGGATCTCATCTGCCCTCACACATGGAGGTTAACTGTCTCCGTGGTATTATTTGAAAAACCCCTTCCTTAGGTCATTTAATGGGCATTCTGTGGGACTAGAATTTGCTGAAGGAGGTCACGTAGGCTGAATACAGACAGTCAAAAAGCCTGAGGCTAAATCGATTCAATCTTTGCAGGTTAGTCTAAGTTGCACAGATTGAACCGATAAGCAAGTGAACACTCACTTTTGATTACAGAAATGCAGCCACATGCCTGTAGTGGCCCAGGCCAAAAGCCAGGGGACACTAGAGCACACCTCCCTGCTCAGCTGGAGCAGACAGTTTGGGCCAAAGCTAGCCCACCCACCCTGTGTGGGGGACAGGACCTTGTGGGGAGATGCAAAGCATCCTGGGATGCTGGGGGACTGCAAGTTAACTTAAATCTGGAGGGGATCTGGGAAAGAAGTTCAATAAAATGATTTAACTTAAATCACTGAAGTCTGATACTACAAACATCCATCCAAGTTTATTTAAAACTGGTTTTGGCCATTTTGAAAGCAGTTTATGTGCACTGAACTTCTGTTGTGTTACAGAGTTGACCTGGTTTCTGATCACTTATACTAATTTAAATGTAATTTCTGTCCCTAGCTATACTGGTCACCATAACCCCATGGAGCATCCAAGGAAAAGGCAGTACAGCCTGGGGCTGTAATGTGTATTTTGCAGCTCTCCTTAATGTCTGAGAAAACTCCTTAAAAGTAAGGGAAAAAGAGTCTTAGATCAGCCAAAGCCATGAATGACTCATGCCTCCTGAGGCTGGGAGGGGCACAGCAACTGCCCACAGGCGGCAGCGGTGGTGTTGGTGGCAGAGGCATGGCAGCAGTGAATGGGGACTGCCTGCAGGTGGCTGTGGTGATGTCAGCGGCAGGGGGCGGGCTGAGCAGGGATCGCTCCCAGGCAGCCGTGTCAGCAGTGGGGGAGGGGTTTGAGTGGTGACCGCCCACAGACGCTGGCAGCAGCATCAATAGCAGCCAATCCCGGGGGGCGGGGGGGGGCATGTGCCATCCTGTGCCTCCACCTACACATTGCCTATGGTCAAAGCCAATAATCTTTCTGTTGATGTAGCTTTTTGGAACATTTATGGTATCAGTTTTCTTAAGAATTAAGTTTTTAAGCATCTTTTAGGCCATTCTTGAGATAGCGATAATAGCAAATATCTTATTCACTTAAATGGGGAGCTGTATATTAATGCCTGTGGGTCATTAGTGGAATTGCCATCAGTAGTGTATATGTAGGGACATAATAATTATGAGACTATTTAGTTTGAATGAACTAATACTTTATAATGCAGTCATTGGGAATTTACATAGTCAGAATAAATTGCAATTTTTAAGCGAGCCTATAAATGGATGGTATTGAAGCTTGGAAGCTATGGGCATGTCTACAAGATACCATACAGCAGTTGTCACCAACTGGTCGATTGGGATCGACTGGTGGATCCTGGAGCCTCTGGCAGTCAATCCTGAGCTGGGGGGGCTAAGTTCACGTGCATGTGCTTGCACACTTCCCCCCCCGCCCAGCCCAGTCGGTGGAGGAAGGGAAGGGGCAGGGGCCAGATCAAAGCCCCTGTAGTGAAGGACAAAGTGCAGGAGCAGCTCGGTGAGTGGGGCCCTGGCCGGGCAGGTGGTGTAGGATCAAGCCCGGGTGGCTCGTTCAGGGGAGAAGGGGGCTGCCGTCACTGTGTGCACCCTAGCAGAGGCCCGGGGGTGCATGTGCCCCCCCATCTGTGCCCAGTGGAGGTGGCTGCTGCTGTGGGCTGTACTTTGCTCCTCAAGCCCTGCTGCAGCTGGCCTGGGAGTAACCTGATTCCACGTGTGTCCTACCCTAGGCTAAGCCTCGTCCCTTGCCAGCCCAGTGTCTGGAAGCATGTGGCATTGGGTCGCTCCTGAGCCAGCTGTAGTGGGGCTCAAGGCAGAAAGCCCAGCCTGCAGTGGGAGCCGCCTCCATTGTGGACAGCTCAGTGGGGGGGGGGTGGGGGAGGGGGGGGGGGGGGGGGGGGGTACATGGCATGGTGAAGTGGGGCATACAGCGTGGGAGGGCACAGGATGGCATGTGCCCCTGGAATTGTGTGGGGAGGCTACAGCTGCTGGCTGGGGCTGGACTGTTCCTGGTGGAGGCTGGGGCTGCACTGCAGTTGGGCTGGTCCGCGGTGGCACTGGAAGCAGGGCTACAGAGGATGTAGCCACCCAAATATTTGCTGTAACCCCCCCAACCCTCTCCTAGCACCACCGCCATCTGGCCCAACCACAGCGTGGCCCCAGCCTCCTCTGGGAACAGCTCAGTGCCACCTCCCAGCCCCTCCCCACTCCCTGAGGGCATGGGGGCTGTGTACCTCGGGTCTGCACGGGAGAGTGAGGGCAGGCTCCTGCTGTGGGCTGGGGCTGAGAGGCAGTGCCAGGCTGTTCCTGGCAGAGCCTGGGGCTGCACTGTGATCAGGCCAGGCAGCAGCGGCACTGGGAGAGAGTTGGGGGAGCTACAGTGAATTTTCAGGTGGCTGCACCCCCCATAGCCCCGCTCCCAGTGCCGCTGCTGCCCACCTGCAGTGCAGCCCCAGCCTTCGCTAGGAACAGCCAAGTCCCTGCAGCCCCCAGACAAGCCGCTCGTAGCTCCATCCTGCCCTGCCCCAGCTATGCAGGGCTTTCCCTTGCTCCAGCCCTGCTCCCTCCCTCCCTGCTGTTGGGGATGGGGCAGATCAAGGCCCCAGCAGTGAGAGAGGGAGTAGGGCTAGGGCTGGGGCCTCAATCTTCCCCACATGGCCCTTTCCCCTCTCCCTGCCCCTTGCCCCATAGACTTACCTGCTGAGGAAGTGCACCCCCTACTAATTTTTTTTCCTCTGCCTCAATCTGCCTCTCCCTTCCCTCCCCACAGACTTATCTGCTGGACAGGGGGAGGGGGGATGTAGATCTTGGGTTCCTTTTAAATTTCAAAAGTGATCAACTTAAAAAGCTTGAAGACCACTGCCATACAGCAACGTTGCTACAGCACCATGCTTTAGTACTTCCTTTTGGAAGTACTAAAGGAAGTACTAAAGCACAGCACAGTACAGGCGGTTACTATGCTGTGTGTGTCGTGCACAGTTAGATTTCACTGTTACGTTGCCATAGCGGCGTGCTATGTCACTGGAGCATGCCACTATGGCAGCATAGCTGGCGATCAGATGTAGACCCATGTGATCACTGCGTTGCCATATGATGACATAGCGCATCACTATGTCACCGTAGGGAAATGTTTAGATGCACCTTATTGACATGGCACGGGGAGTAGAAAAAGAGAAGAAGTTAAAAAGAGTACATCTGACAGCAAGTATTTTTTCTGCAGCACCAGTTTCACTTTGGGGGCTATACAACTTTTTCCATTTGATAACGGCTATTGACACCAATACACCCTTCTCCAAAGAATACTTAGAGCAGAGGAAAACAAAAGAATTGGAGGTACTAAGGTTTTATTTTTGTAAGTCTGTGGGTAAAACAGTCAGATCAGTGTTTCCTGTCTACAGTCAACCTGGGAGAACGGGGTGGTTTACTGAGTCTTTTCTTAGATTGCACAATACTTTATGTAATCCTGTTGCGGCACATTGCTTGGTTAAATTCCAGTCTTAGAGTTGCATAATTCTCCAGGAACTCTCTCAGACATTAGCGATGTGTAGGGGGTGTACACGGGTGCATATGCACCCTCTGAGCTTGGCGGTGCACCCCCTGCAAAAAGGCACCACTGATACTGCCGGCAGCACCTGCAGGTGGTCACCACTTGCCACTCCCCACCCCTCGCCGCCTTGATAATTTTTTGAAAAAATTATCAAAGCTCACATTTGCGAGAGCCCGGCAGGACAAATTATGCTGAGGGGAAACCAGTACGAGTTCATAGCAGGTAGATCATGCCTGACTAATCTAGTCTCTTTTTATGACCAGGTTACAAAATGCCTGGACGCGGGAGTAGGGGTTGATGTCGTATACTTAGACTTCAGGAAGGCCTTCGATACGGTATCCCACACCATACTGGTGAACAAGTTAAGAGGCTGTGACTTGGATGACTACACAGTCTGGTGGGTGGCGAATTGGCTAGAGGGTCGCACCCAGAGAGTTGTAGTGGATGGGTCGGTATCGACCTGGAAGGGTGTGGGCAGTGGGGTCCCGCAGAGCTCGGTCCTAGGACCCATACTCTTCAATGTCTTCATCAGCAACTTGGATGAGGGAGTGACGTGTACTCTGTCCAAGTTTGCGGATGACACAAAACTGTGGGGAGAAGTGGACACGCCGGAGGGCAGGGAACAACTACAAGCAGACCTGGACAGGTTGGACAAATGGGCAGAAAACAACAGAATGCAATTCAACAAGGAGAAATGCAAAGTGCTGCACCTAGGGAGGAAAAATGTCCAGCATACCTACTGCCTAGGGAATGAC
>NW_005843053.1:352291-355456 GCF_000455745.1 Alligator sinensis
ACCTTTTCAGCCTCCGCAAGAGGAGGTTGAGAGGCGACCTTGTGGCTGCCTATAAGTTCATCACGGGGGGCCAGAAGGGAATTGGTGAGGTTTTATTCACCAAGGCGCCCCCAGGGGTTACAAGAAATAATGGTCACAAGCTAGCAGAGAGCAGATTTAGATTGGACATTAGGAAGAACTTCTTCACAGTTAGAGTGGCCAAGGTCTGGAATGGGCTCCCAAGGGAGATGGTGCTCTCCCCTACCCTGGGGGTCTTCAAGAGGAGGTTAGATAGGCATCTAGCTGGGGTCATCTAAACCCAGCACTGTTTCCTGCCTATGCAGGGGGTCAGACTCAATGATCTATTGAGGTCCCTTCCGACCCTAGCATCTATGAATCTATGAATCTATGACACCACTGGCAGCATCTGTGAGTAGTCCCCGATTGCCACTGGCTGCTGCTGACGACACCAGTGGCCTCCGTGGGTGGTTGCCGACTGCTGGTCAGCGCTTGCCACCCCACTCCCTTCCACTGACAGTGCCATGGCCTCCTGCAGGAGCTCACCACTTGCTGCCGCCACACTCCCGCTGCCACCAGCACTGCCACTGCCTGTGGGAGCTCGCTGTGCCCCCCAGCCTCCGGGGGCAGGTGGTGTTCATGCTCTCAGAGATGGCGTACTGTGCTGTTGCTGCTGGGATCTGCCTCTTCAGATCAGCTGGTTCATGGGCTCCTGTTTGGGCAAGCTCCTTTCTTTCAGGAATTTGAACAACTTCACTTGGAGGGAAATGAGGAGGGGCTGTACACATTTTAAATTCCAATATGCAAATGAAGTAGGCAAAGCAGGGGAAGGCAGTGCATGCACATCTGCATCATGTGCACCTACATTCAGGGGATTCACTAGTGAGAGCTCACAACCCTGGCTTATTGGCTCTGATCAACTACTTTTAACATGAAGTAGTTCAAACTGTTAGACAGTGCCTCAGATTATATTAATATATTTATCCATGTCAATACCTGGCCAAGAAAACTGCAGTGAAATAACTAGCTAATGTCAAATACTTGGTAGCCAATTTGAATTCTGCTTTATATTTAGGCATTTAAGGAATCATCTAAAAGAAGAAACAGTTGTAGGTGTACATGTTGCATGTTGTCAGATTTGTGTGTGGTGGGGTTATAAGAAACCTAGGTGCTGTAGAGGGAACTGGAAACCAAAATTGAGTTTTTATTCCACTGAAATACTGATACTTTTTGCCTTATGTTAAGCATCCAGTAATCTTACTGCTGCACACAAGGTCAGGAGCCTGCAACTTGTAGATGTGTAAATGTTTACAATGCCAAAGTAATTGATGTGCAATCTCTTCCTTATCTTGTTTCATCTTCAAAGTGGGAGGAAACTTTGCTTTGAAGACCCAACATCACTCTTCAGTATCTAGGACCTGCTCTTGTAAGAGTCAAAGACAAGAGTCCCTTTGATTTTAATGGGAGGAAAAATTGGCCTCGGTGTAATTTCCAAGTGAAATAGTAGATTTCAATACTATTCATTTTACTCTTCTGAACAATCCTATGTTTCTATTTCAACACAATTACTCACAGGAGTAAGTAATGTCAGTATGATTTATCCTTGATTTTACCTTTCATTATTCATGAGTCAGACATTAGAAAAGAAAAAGGGACATCATTAGAAAATGAGATGTGAACTGAACACTCAGGTATACAAAGAGACCAGACAGAATGAACATCAGTCAGAAATCTGCAGTGTACATTGTTTCCTTACATAGATGCTAAGGTCAGAAGGGACCTCAACAGATCATTGAATCCGACCCCCTGCCTAGGCAGGAAACAGTGCTGGGGTCAGATGACCCCAGCCAGATGCCTATCCAGCTTTCTCTTAAAAATCCCCAAGCTAGGGGAGAGCACCACCTCCCTTGGAAGCCCGTTCTAAATTTTGGCCACTCTTACCGTGAAGAAGTTTTCCCTGATATTTAGCCTAAATCTGCTGTCTGTCAGTTTGTGACCATTGTTCCTTGTTACCCCAAGAGGTGCCCTGGTGAACAGAGCATCTCCAATCCCTTGCTGTAACCCCCTAATGAATTTGTAGGCACACAAGATCACCTCTCAGCCTTCTCTTGCAGAGGCTGAAGAGGTCCAGGTCCCTCAGTCCCTCCTCATAGGGCTTGTGCTGTAAGCCCTGGAGTATAGCAGATCAGTGACAATTTATTATCTGCCCATAAAATAATTTGTGCTTTCTATGACTGAGGACATTTCAGAAAGTAAAGAGCATTCCATAAATAGTTTTTCCTTCTTTATAATCTGACTGAGAACAGTCTTATGCTTAATTGTTCTCTACAAAGCTGGCTTTAGGGGTGGGTAACTGCCCAGGGGTGGGTAACTGCTCTGGTCAGGGGCGTGCCACATACATGCACACATGCATGCACACGTGTGAGCAGCTCATGCTCACAGCAGTGCTCTTCCCCTGCCCTACCCTGGCTGATCCCCACCCCAGACAGGAGGAGCAAGGCCCACCTCCACCCGCTGCTCAGGAGGAACCGGGCTAGGCAGTGTGGGCAGTAGCAGTGCCTGCCCGTCTGCCTGCCTGGGCCATCATGCCAGTCTGCCTCCCTGCCGAACTGCCCCCTATGCCTTCCTGTCTGCCTCTACCTCAGGGGCGGGCAATTATTTTGGGCAGAGGGCTGCTTATCCAGTTTTGGCAGGCTGTCGAGGGCTGCATGGGTAGCCCCGCCCCTTGACAGGTGCCCCACCCTTTAACAGGTGCCCCGCCCCCTGATCACCATCTTGGGACCAACGTCCCAATGTCTTGGGACCAATGTCCTAGGGCCAGCACTGGTGGGGCCCAGAGCAGGGCACAGGCCAGCAGGGGTCTGTGGAGCTGGGCTGGGCTGGGCTGTGCAACAGGGAGTGGGGAGCTGACCCGGCTCCATAGAGCCTCTGCCAGCTGGGACCCCACACTCCTGCCACCCTGCTCTAGGCCCCACCGGCACTGGCCCCAGGACACTGGTGCGGGCCCTGTGCTCCCACTGGTTCCCCACCTGCTCATACCCTGTGCCTCCCAGCCCAACAGTACAGGCAGGGGGCAGTGTACAGCCCCGACCCCCTGCTTGTCAACAGGGAAGAAGCTGGTGCTGAGCGTGGGGAAAAGTGGACCCTCACCCGCCCCATGGCTGGGGC